>NW_008593537.1:0-7575 GCF_000691845.1 Merops nubicus | reverse complement strand
CCGGGCGCCCTTCGTGGGGGTGCAAGGCCGTGCGTGGGGAGAGGCAGAGACGAGCTCAGCGCATTTTGCATCCTTCAGGCTTCTGAGCCGTGCCCAGGACTTCAGAGGATTAGTTTTGATGCAGTCTAAGGGTAACTAAATGCAAACTATGAGGGCTATTTCTAAAGGTAAATCCCAAGTAACAGTCTATAGATGTAAAAAGACAAAGGCAAGGCATATTTTGGTTTCTCACGACTCCCTGTCTTTCTGTCCAAGGAACATGGTTCTTACCTCACATCTCTGTTACTTACACATCTTAGAGTTTCAAGCTTCAGGAAAGAAGATTTAGGCACATGCTGCTGCCATTTCCTTTGTGCATTCTTAGAATTTAGAACGATTCACCAGAAATTATGGGGTGCAGTTCAGCACCTAAGTGCACTGGCCCTTTCTGTCCCCATGATTTTCTGAATATTCACAGGTCAGGTCCACACAAAGCCCCTGCCAGCCTTATGGCTCCCACATCCAACAAACACACACACAAACCACTCCCAGTGTGTGTAGACAGGGCCAAGCAGATGAGTCTGGCAAATACACAATATACACAAATACTTTTTCTAAATGACTGGTGGGTTTAATCTATACCTAAAAAAAAACAGAGGGGGATCCAAGCGCTCCTCCCATCTGCCCACAAAAACATGGGTTTGAGAAGGAACTGGCTCCACAGGGGAAGGCTTCACCTTGCAAGGGTTTTTGCAAAGACACCAGAGTTTGACGTGCTGATCTGATGCCTGCCAGATGTGTGGGCTTTGCAAATTAAGAAAGACACAAGACACACATCGAGCAAACAAACCGAGACATCCACAAGAAAGGCTTTCCTTTAGAAACAAAGAACTCCTCTCCCCTCAAAACCTCACTCTTGGCTCTGCTCCTAACTTCCCTATCACTGGTTAAGATACTACAAACAATCACTGATGCTGGGATTTTGGTTACACTAAGCCTGTGAGTTGAAAAGAGGAAAATTCCTACTTCTCACAGTAAAAGTCAGAAAAACTAAACTGAAGTCACATGGATGTAAAAATCACCAAAATCAGAGCAGGCTCCATACCACAACAAACTATGTTTCTGCTGTGATACTCAGCAAGCACTTATTCCAAAACAAATACTTCAGTTACATATTTTAGCATCCCACAAGAAAGACATCATTTTCCAAGTTACAAACTTACACTTTTGGACAACGCTTTCAAAAGTATTGCTATTTGGAGAGTATGTTTTGCAAACCACGGGAGCCCCTTAATTCCACTTAACTCAGAAGCTCATGGAGAGCCCTCATCACATCTTCTAAAGGAAAGTCAGTCCATATAACACAACTACGAAGCAATGAGAGTAACAATCCAGGGTGAAGAATCAGCATTAGAACCTCAAAAAGATCCCTGTACTCAATGCCTCCCCCCAAGGGGATAATTAACCGTTTTAGTAATTACTTGCTCCTAGTTACATTACTAACAGAAAGGAAAAAAAAGCCAAAAATAATTTGTAAATTAATCTTTATAGAAAGTTTAAGGTGTATAAAGGCTGTGTCGTCTGCTTTTCGTGATAATTTGTCAACTAAGAAGCCTAGAAGATGGCTTTGCATGCAAATCAGGAAAATTTACAAATGTAGCACCTTCTGCTTGTTGATAAACACAGCAGGGACTACCAGCCCTCCTTCACAGACTGGTTTATATGCTAATGGCCCACACTGGTGAATCATCTCGTCTACCATTAGGTACTGTAAGTCTTTTCCCTCCTCGTGAGAGTTCGGTGCCAACAGCAGCCGTCGGCGGTGACAACTGCAGAGCCCACACGCACGCTCTGCTCTGCTCCACTCTCCCTGTCCTGAGAGAGAGGAGAGCAGCCACAGGATCTGCCTTATTCTTCAGAGTACCCACCTAGCTCAGCCTTCCTTGTTCCACTTCTCCCCACTTTCCTCTACAGTTCTATAACTCTCTCCTCTCCTGCTCCTATAAAAAATTGGCTTTTCTCCTCCAGGTTGCTACAATTCCAGTCCCATTTTGTAGCTGCTGCCCTGGTTGGCGTGTACTGTTTCTTTTCAGAGAAGGGGTTTCCACTAAAAGACGGTTTAGTTGGATGTTCCACCTTCTTTGCATATATTGTTACAAGTATCTAAGGCTCTTCAGAACAAAATGCCTGAACAACTGTAAAAACAGGCAGAAACCCACTGGTACTATGTGATTAGAGCACTCAGCAAAGCCCCTGTGATTGCTTCAGGAGGTGCTCGGGCTCTGCCCCGCTGCAGGAACAGCCACGACTGCACAGAACACCTGCAAGGACACAAACAACATCACAGCAGGACAGCAGAAACACTGACCATCCTCTGCCTGCTGCTGCTGCCTCCAAGCAAGCAAGGGAGGTGAAGCTGGCCTTGTACAGGCAGCAACCTCCCAGCAAAGCCTTCTTAAGACATATTTAACCAATCCATTTCATGTCAAGATAGCAGAAATGTTGCCAAAAACCACAAGGAAGTGTAGGGTTTTTATAGTGCAATGTAACAACACCTATCAGGCAATATCAAACATAACAAAGACCTGTTAATAGTCTGCATTAGCTAAACTCTATTCCCTAAAAGCCTTTTTGAACAAATAACAGCATTTAATAAAGACAAAATACTTCCACTTTCTGGACTGTTTCAACAAATACCAAGATTTTAAAAACTACTCATATAAATTATCAAAAAAAAAAATGTAAAGAAAGCAAGTACTCCAAAATTTCTCCTATAGGAATAACTCTGTACCTCTGTGCCAATTCCGTCTCAGCTTCTTCCCACCTAAATTTAGACAACCAAACCTTTGTTTACTGGGGTAGTTGTTCAAGTTTCCTCTCTTTCCAATGGAAATAAAGACAGTCACACCTGGGACTGGGTGGATATCTTTCTGAGATTCCCATCTCTTACCCTTCTGGCAGAAAGAGTCCAGAGAAGATGGGCGAGACTAGACAGGTAACTGCTCTGTGGGCACAGCTCAGACTGCAAACACAAAACAGGGTTGTCTGCACTCTCCTTCACACTGCTAAGAAAACAAAGAATCGCCTATCAGGACTCTCTGTCCTGTGATTTCCCACCCACAGGGCAACACTGTCTGCCCAGACTGTTTCAGCACAGCCACAGCAGGCTGATGCTCCGAGGCAACGTCGTTGGGTTGGCTCAGAGGAGTCCAGGACTCCTGCACCTGGCTGGCACTCCCCTCTGCCAGCCTCCAGGGAGCTGCTGCCTTCTGACCACCACCATGGGCAGCAAAAGCACAAGACATAAAGAGTGTGACTTAAGTAACTGCTAACCCTGATGGCTCTCGGATCCAAGTACTGAGCTAACTCAGCACTGAGACTCAGATTTTTGAGACTAAACTTCAAGCTCTTAGAAGACTTCAAATACTTTTCTGAATCTGGACCAGCTATTGGAAGGGAAAAGGAATAAATGTAAAATTTAAGTTTTGGGTTACTTACCAAAAATCTGATGCAATGAACTTTGGTTGTAGTAAACTTTGATTAGAATGATAACTGATTATCATACATTTTTTACTAAAAACTTCAAAGGTATTAGACACAACACACTTTAAAACTATCTTTAAATGTACATGCAAGCCTTTGATAGCTCAAACTCCTTTTAAAATGAAACATAAATCTAGAGCAGAATGCAAATATGGTAACCAAAACCAAACACATCATCATCATCATCCTTCAACCAGCATCTAGAGAGAAGACAGAATTCATCACAATTTTTGGATCAGTACCAGATCACTCAAGCAAAGTTACAGTCTTTTAAACCTTTTCTTTCCCTTGAAATTTCCCAGCAGCACTTTCAGAACGAGACTCAAAGGAAAAGAGCATGGCAACACAGGTCATCTACTCTAGGTCACGAGGTGAGCACCAGTCTGCAGCCTGCAGGGCACTCACATCAGTCTCCCTTTTCCTGACACTCCTCAAGAGCAGCTCATGACAGCAGATTTCAATCTTTCAAACTCAGCTGTCACATGGCTCTTCCTTCAGCCTGGTACAAGCTTCTAGAAATGGAGTAATTATTTCTGGGATCAACAACTCCCAAGGATTAGCTTATCATGGCCTCACACCTACAGCACTCAGGAAACACTCTTCTGGACCTTTCCTATAACAGAGTTTGTTTTATCCTCAAGTCACTTTCCCAGATTGGCTCTTGCTCACTCTCCTTTTTATGGTTTCACTGGAGAGCTAATTAAAAAATGCCACCAAAACATGCAGGTGTACTCTGCCCACCTCCCTCTTTGGCCCTCAGGAAACACGATTTTTTTTCTATTAAAGAATGTAAGGCAGAACAGAGGCTACAATGACAGACACCAAGAGTGCACATGACTCTGCTAAGACACCCTTCATGAAACACTCTCTGCTGGAGAAACCTTATTCTGAAGAGTTTAGATGATTGTAGAGAGTAAGAAGCAAAAGCAGAAGCGAGGTACAAGAGCACTGCTTCTGTGCCATGAGGACACTTAAAGATGGATGATGGAAACAATGTGGAAAGAGTCGGTCATGGACAGAAAACCTTGGACAAAACTCACTAGATAAAACTTGCTGCAAGACTTGTTTAGGGAAAGGCCAATGGGAATTGGAAGTTCTGGAAGGAATGATGTGATCCAACAGTCACTAAGTGAGAGAAAAGTTGAGATAACCTCTTCAAGAACATTGGGAGTGATTTCAGAATGAATTTCCACTATTGTAATCACGTAAGGAGCCTTGAAGTGGACGTAAAGAGCTTCCTGAATTTTTCTGTGGTTTTTTGCACAACCTGAAAAGTCTTAATGTAAAAGACTGAGAACTATTATGCTGCTTTTTAGAGGATGAATTCAGACATACGACATCAAAGCATCCTTTGAGATGTGCACAAGCCTTTGCAGAGAAAGGTTTTTGTTCTTGCAGCTAACAAAACTTTCTGACTGAGATGATCTCCTTCAATTTTTAATTAAAGCCATGAAAAATTAAAAATCTTTTCCAAACAGCTTGTTTGTGGATGTAGACACCCAGGTGTTCACCAAATTCATTTCCAAGAGCCCACGTGTCAAATTTCAGCACTGTACAGCCCAAATGGTCCTGTCCAGTTCAATGAGCTGACAGAGTATTGTCATGAATAAATGATCACTCTATTTAAAACAAGCTGTCCAAGACAATATTATATACAAATTAAAGTTGAACTGCCACAAAAAAAGTTATATATGTTGACAGATATTCCTTAGAAAATAGGACAGTTTTGATTTGGGCCAGAAATGAAATTTCTCTTAAGACAACAATTAAGGCATAAAAACTCATCAGATGCTATTAAAAACCAAAACTAGACAAACATCTACGTCTGTCTTACTCTGCCAAAAACTTTTATCTTTTTTAGTTTGTTGCTTGTTATTGTGGACTGAGCTACATGATGGCAACTGTTTACCAACCAGTCTTGCAAAATGCCAGCTGCACTATATATGCTTCTGGAATAGTCACATTTGCATAAAATTTTAATATTGAAAAGAACAATTCTGAGTACACCAGCACTTGCTACGTTCCTCTCTGGAGAAATTATTAAATTAGTCTTTTTTTTTTCCATGGGAAGGAAAAAAAAATTATAAGAAATGTTCATTATTCCTTCCAAGACCTCCTTGATTATGGCTTTAATGGAAGTTATACAAGCGTGTTGTATTTTTGGTGTGCTGGTTCCACCAGTCATTGAAGCAGCCAGGAGGGATTAACTTCTTCTGGTGTTCCTCAAGAACATTTTGGTGCATAAACTGGTTTTGGGATGGGGAAGGAGAAGAGGAAATCCACCTCTGACTCCAGTCATTACAGACTGACACAACGCTGTACACTGGTGCTACCATTTATTTTAAAATCTCACAGGAACCTTTCTGGCACAGTTAAGAGGAACCTCACTATCAGAACTAGGACCAGGAAGGTATTTTCCTTCAAGCTTGATGGCAAGTTGTGTTTTGTCTTTCCTTACTAACTCGCCTGGGGTTACTGCCACTTCCCTGGATCATCCCCACATTTTACCACAGCAGTTCTGTGCTTCTGCAAGAGTGTAGAATGTTCTCAATGCCAGCAGCACGGGAGGCTTTCCATAATGCACAGGGACGTGTGGAGCAGTGACTGATGGAGGCTTCTGGACCTACCACCCAGTGGATAATTAGCCAGCCCATAGTTTTTCCTGAAACCAATGAAGGCAATACTAGTTGATGATACTTTTTTTGTTATTCCTTAGCAGATAATGAGATAGTTTGAAAAGAAAAAAGGCTGTCTTCTTTTTTTTCTGCTTTTAATACCAGATAACTTCACAAATAAATTGAGTATATCAAGGCAATGAGCATGAAGAATTGGGTGTATCAAGACAAAGAACCCTCTAGACACCAGGACAGACACTGGACAACCTCTCTGAGGAACCTGTTCCAATGACTCGCTGTCCTCAGGGTGCAGAATTATTTCCTTATGTCCATTAACATGTCAATGACTGGGAGGGAAGCTGGATGTAAGATTTCTTAAGCTTTTGTCCTGCATGCAGCCACTTCCCTTTAAACTTCTCACCGATAGCCAAAATCTGGATAACCCAAAGACTTACATCTTTCTGTAATACCTGTAAAGCAGTTCCACAAAATTCTTCATGTTTGCTCATAAAGAAGTGTCTGAAAGACACAGGTCTGAGACAATTCACTGATGAGCAGCCAAACAGTGTCTGCACAGCCCCTCCAACCAGACTCTGGAAGGTCAGCTGTGCTGTTTAGCAAGTTTCATCACAATCACAAGTTTCGTATGCCCTGAAATAAATTCAGCAAACTAAAATTTCTTTCACACATAGAAATGGAAAATTTGAGCTCGTTCTTGTCTTTCTCAGGGGTAAAGAGTGGGGAAACTTCTTCATCTTTGGGAAAAGGGAAGTGGACAGCTCAGAGCCTTGTAGTGGACTATGGACTCTTCCACACAACTACAGATGTGATTCAACCTCATTCCCATCAGACAGTTTTCGATGAAAAGTTGCATGCATGCAGGAAAGAGGACATGACTTGTATGATTACTTTGACAACTGCTTACAAAGTTCTTCTCTCTTGGTTACTTCACAGGCTACAAGGCATGGGCCACAAAGAACTTTCCATCTGTTTAAAAGACAAAGTACTTCTTCAAGCAGAGGAGCATGCCCAGCATCCTTGCAGACAATGCCATGACAATGACGGACCAAGTCTCAGGATTAGAACAGCTAACAGCACTCACACAGTGGCTGCAGTCTGAGGACCTAAGACTTGGATGAAACCACCATCTTGATCACTAGGGGTTGACATGGACAATGGAAAAAATTTAGAATGCAGCACAAGAACGCTGTGTTTGGAACAAGGAGACAGACGGTGAGGACAGATCCTAGTTAGCCGTAAGTTTATTATTTAAGTGATGTCAAAATGCTTGTGAAAATGAAGCCTGGACACGCTCCTTAAGGAGAACTACGGGAAAACTAAAGAAACCTTGAGAGGCAGCGTGGCTCGGGGAAGGCCACTAGGCCAGCGCTGCTCGCCGGCCTGTGGGGACCTGCACCTGCGACGCACCGGCCGGGGG
>NW_008593536.1:7800-39250 GCF_000691845.1 Merops nubicus | reverse complement strand
TATATATTTATAATTATATGTATATATGTGAGACTTGTATTTATGCTGCAGTGCTCACGTGTGTTGCAACCTAAACCCTTACCCTGCACATTCCAGTCTTCTGTAAAGAAATCCATTATTTTCACAGGTACAGAAAGACATTTTCTGTATGATTGTACAAACATGAAGTTGGTTCCTGCACGCACAGGAGAGTGGATTTACCTGTACTCTCAAAAATACCAAAAGTACGATCTGTTTTTAAAAATATGAGAAAAAAACCCACTCTGTTTCTTTAAGCACAAAAAAACTAAAACCACCACAAAGCAATTTAGATCTGACTTTCATCTGTGCAGGATTATTCAGTTCCCAGGACAACGAAAAAGAACGAGCCCTCCTGTGCTGTTCTGGCGTTAAGAAGATTATTGGAACTTACATGGGCTATCCAAGTGCAGTTTTGCAAGCACACACGCACTTGCACTCGTGAGCATGTGATGCATGCCAAGCAAATGGGGAAATAAAAGCAGTAAGGGGATGAAAATACACTGAAAACACAAGAATCACACACTTTTCTCCATCCAGAATAAACCTTAAATTCTTAAAACTATCAAACTGTGAAGCACCAAAATCGTACCTGCATTTCCCTTCTCTGTCTCTTCCACACACTGCGTCTCAGGCAGATGCAGCACTTTCCTAATTTCTGACAGCCAGCATTTTTGTCATCTCTGGAGAAACTTGCAAAATCATGCACAAAAATCCTCTCACTTGCCTGAAGAGTGCAGAATTACACTGCAAGTGATGTCAAACATGGCACATGAAGGATAACTGAACTGGGAACTAGAGACAGGTGTCACAGCCACATCAGCGATCATCTGTGAGCAACCAGCTGTCTCCAAAACATTTCAAAATGAGAGCACTACCTGAAGCCAACCTGTATGCCATATGCATCACTCCCTCAAAAAAAAAATCACCTTCAATCATTGTACTTAAAAATACACTGGCCACATTTTCATGTCAGAAAACAATACTGAAATATTCCCAACTTAATTTCTCCTATTACTAATCATAACCAATTATACACATAAATCTACACACACTTTACAAAACCTGGGTTGTTCAGAAGCAGTTTTATATTTAAATGATATGACAAAGTTGCATTTCAAATTTTGGGTAACGTAACTATCATAACGTGGTACCTGAATTATTCTGAGTTAATTTAAAAGCAAATACAGCAATAGTGAATAATATCAGAACAACACTAAATTGCTTCTAAGCTGAACGTCCTCAGTGCTTGTTGCACTAATAGTTCCAAAGACCAATCATATAAGGATAACACTGGTTTGTTAAACACAAATAAGAAGTAACACTTTTAAAATAAGATTCCAATCTTATAGTCAAGGTTAGATATACTGGATCAGGTGCTGCAGAGACGTTTATATCTCTTCTACTGTCATTAAAGAATGAGTGTGTTACAGCCACAAAATCTGCAAAAAATCTATGAAGTGCTCATCAAAAGACAGGTCCCGAGAGTGATTTAAAAGGATGATGGTCTTCAAACTACCAAACCTGTCCATAATTGAATAAACAGATTGTCCTGTTGACGTGGAGAATTCAGCAAAGGGATGACAATAGTGAGATTTCAGAAAACCTCCTGTATTCTAAACTCCAGCAGGCATCAGTCTACCTGGGTGAGTGATGCTCCTCTCCGTGTGATTCTGTGTACCCGAAACTTGAACAGTTCTCCTCGTTCTGTATCCTCCACTCAGGGCATGCAGTTTCCATCAAAAAGCAACATTTAATGCCTTGCAAAGCACAGTCTTAAATTACCTACATTTTAAAGCAGCATGCATGTACTACTATGTCAGAGCAGGTTGCACCTTATAAAAAAAAACTAAGTTCCTACCTTACCAGGTCCAAATTGAGACATTCCTCCAGCTTTCACCTATCTAAAATAGATTTATAGGCTTAGGTTAAGCAAACACCTTTTTCTTCACAAAGATACCTGCAAGTCTGAATCAGGCTTTCGATCTGAGAACTGCTCAGCAACACTGCTCACCTCCAGCTGGTAGCAACAGCTCTGTGCAAATATCACTTGACTACTGCTGTGAGCAGCAGCTACTCAGAATGAAAGTAAGATAAGTCTTGATAACTGAATATGTTTCAACACACATTCAAAGGAAATGACTCAACTATCTCCAAATCTTTAAACACAGAAAGCTGCTTCCTCCCCCTCCTCCATGGCAGATGATGGTGTAAACTGAAGGGTTCTATGGATTATTTATTAAATATTGGCATGAAACAAATATCAAAGTTCAACTGGTGAACACCAAACTATAGATCATTCCTACACTGACCTTTTTTCAAGTAATACCTTGAGCAGAGAAATGCTAAATGTAAACATTTGCTTTAAAAAATGCACACGTAAGTACTGCATGAAAAAAAACAGAACACTTATGTTATGTCCTAGGATATTAATTCTGAAGGTATTTTGATATTTAAAAGCAGTATTCAGATAAGACTTCCTATTAGTCTCATAAAATTTCAGAAAAATTCCTTCTTGGCCAGTATAGAAATAGCAGAAGCTGGAAAGGAAGGAGTTGAGATAAGAAGGAAACAATAAAGATGTGAATTTTACTCTGAATTTCAATATGTATTCAGTTGTAATTGAATAAGTATTCCACAACTGGGCACACCTTGTTCTTTGTTTGCCATTAGAGCCTGTCCAGTCTTATACATCTTCAGTGTAACAATTTACTTCATCATTCTCTACCCACTGAAGAAAAACTTGCTTTAATTTTGCTTGAATCTTCAACAGAGAAAGCAAAACATCTGTCCTTAAAACAGTAATTTCTGTTCCTTTAACACACCTCTGTATCAGACTGCTTCTGATCTATGGCTTCTCAGTTTGGTTTCAGGTTTGGGTTTGGTTTCTCTGTACTTAACATAATATTCCACAGATGATGGGAAACAAGCACCATCTGCAAATGTGGGTTCTCTCTTCCTAGGCCTCTCCATTCCACAGGGACACCCCTGGATGCCCGGGACCCCCTCTGAGGGTGGTGCAGTTCACCCAGGAACATGCAGGTCTAGATTTAAATTCCATGGTGTGATTTTGAAATACTAGTTTTAAATTTTGTGGATCATCAGAAAGCACAAAGCACACAGCAATCAAGTGGGCAAACCACTTTTCTCAGAAGTTGCTTTTTAATTATTGAAATAACTGATTTAAAATATATCCTTAATGGCTGTAATGAAACACTGTTAAAGAATTCTAGATTCCTCCCTGAACAGCACCTTGCTACAAAACAGAAGAGTATGGTTGTCATTCTAACTAGCTACAACTTTCAGTTATCTCGTATTGCACAGCTGCCAACTTGCACACCAGACTTGGTCAGGCTGTTCTAACTTTTTTCTTAATTTTAGTTTAGTTTGTCACCTCAAAACTGTGGAGTTTTGGCATTTGCTTCAGGACAAAAAATAATAATCCCTCCTGGAGGAAGCAGAGCACATATCAAACCACTTGCCTAAGCAAGAGACTGTGACTACAGGTTCTGACAGACCTGGGTGAGATGCGATAGACTGAAATAATAGATGATAGGAAATGGGTGCAGAAGAAACCTCAGGAAGCCATCACTCCCACAGCACCAAGAAAGATTACATACATGACAAACGTGACCACACTTTTGACACTACCAAAAACCTCCACAATTAACATTTTGGCAGACTTCTCCTCACTGACAGCACCCAGGAGAACAGATGATTAAAGAGTAAAGCACCTCCTGCTTCTACTACAAGATAGATTTTTCATAAACCATCAGAGTTTTATTTTTAAAAATGACAGAAAGACATGACTTTATTACTAAGATAAGAATCTGTGTAGCTTTTGTGGCTTCAGACACATCCACTTGCCTTTGCCCTTATAATTTCATCCCTTTATGCCTCACTTTTGACCACAGGAACCAGTGTAATAATTCTCCCTTGCTCTGCAGATGAACACTCAGACGTTGCTGTGAGAGGGTCCACGAAACGAGCAGCACCATTTGTTATCTCCCTGCAGCTGAAGCTCTGGAGAACAATGAATTCATTTTTAAATAGCACATATGTTGCTCTTCTCATTTAACGCCAATTTCCAAAGAATCTCACTTATTTTCCATAGAGGAAAAGGAAGCAATGGAGGATGAAGCACACAGAAAGAAGAAATTGTAAGGCATGTGTTTTTGAAAGCAATGTCATCTATCACTGCTGCCTGTCTTCAAAGCAATAAACCCCATCTGCTCCAAACTAATAAATACTAACAGACAGGTCAAAATCCATCTGGGAAGAGTTCTTTGCAGGAGTAGCTTGAAAGGTGGTAAAAGAGCCATCATGTTTCATGATGATGAAAGGAAGCACTATGCTCCTCAAGACCACAGCAACGTGCTGAAAGATGAATGCTGCTGATGGGCACCCACCCCAACCAGCCACAAGGGCTCGTGGATGAATCTGAGTGATGGGGATCACTGCATCTCCCATCAGGTGCATGCTGGGGACACTCTCCCCTTCTTGGCAGATGCCTCCTACCTCTGCTGGATCCTCTTGCTGAGGCCTTCCCCCAAAGCCACCGATGACTCCTCCTCCATGCCAGCCAAGGGGCAAAGGAAATGAGCCTGGGCTGAGAGATCCCAGAGGGATGCCTGGCTGAGGGGTGGCACTGAGCACCCCTCTCTGCATCATGCCCTCAGCAGTGCACACCTCACACCACAGCCAGAGAACGTCTGTGCCTGGTCTCCACTGTCTGCATCTGCAGAACGTGCCTCTCCCCTCAGCTTCTGAAGGCACCTGATGATGTCTTGTTACACTAACGAATGTTTTGAGAATTTTTATTTCTGAAACCCTCTGACAACGGATGAGAAATGATTTATTTGGAAAGCAGGTCTCACAGCTCTCTGCTACGAGCAATTAAACAGCAGATAATGAACCCATAACACTGAGCAAGGTGTGTTTAAAATGTGCATTTTCTGAGGAGGGCAATAAACACATAAAATAAAAACACTTCCTACACAACCCACGTGCACATTTCAGTTGGATTAGTTAGGTTTTGAAACAATCATCTGAAACAGCTCTTTACTCATATTAAGAAATTATAAACTATGAATAACTACACCCTACTCTACTCCTCTGGTGGATCCTTCATCTTCTCATCACAGGCACATTCCCCAGCACTTGAGCTGCCCCATGCTGAGCCAGGCCAGCTCTCCATCCCTCCTCCACTCTGTGGGGCCTTGGTTTCATAAACAACAGTAAACTACAAGTAGTGGTACCAGAGATATGACACAACCAGTGTGAATAATTCACAGGAGTTACACGACTGATGCCAATTTCCCTGCACCCTGAGTAATGCTTGTTTTAATCTGCCTACTGACAGCATACTTCATCTGAATTTCTGATTAATTACTTCTGCCCACATGCAATGTTTCTGAACATAGGATCAAATACACTCTTCTGAGATACTGAGTTTCCAACCAAAATGTGAAGAAAAAAAAAAACACAAAAATAAACAATTTCAGTGAGTATATAGGCCTTCACAGGGCTCCAGCCTCACCCCTACAGAACATGGAGGAGGAGTCAGTTGTTGTTAGAGGGGAAAGAACTTACACCAACTAATTCTACCAACTTCTGGCTAGGATCAGCTCTAGTGTGGCCAGGAGGACCAGGGCTGTCCCCCTGGACTTGCCACTAGTGAGGCCACACATCTAATACTGGGTTCAGTTTTGGGCCCCTCCTTCCAAGAAGGACATGGAGGTGTTGGAGGGCGTCCAGAGAAGGTCAGTGAAGCTGGGGAAGGGTCTAGAGCCCAAGTGTGGGGAGGAGCAGCTGAGGGAGCTGGGGGTGCTGAGCCTGGAGCAAAGGAGGCTCAGGGGAGACCTTCTGGCTCTGCACAGCTCCTGACAGGAGCCTGGAGCCAGGGGGGGGTCGGGCTCTGCTCCCAAGGGACAAGGGACAGGACAAGAGGAAACGGCCTCAAGTTGCATGAGGAGAGGTTTAGGCTGGACATCAGGAAAAACTTCAGGTGGTCAAGGCCTGTGCCAGGCTGCCCAGGGCAGTGGTGGAGTCCCCACCCCTGGAAGGGTTTCCAAGCTGTGGAGATGTGGTGTGAGGGACACGGGGCAGTGGGGACCTGGCAGTGCTGGGGGATGGTTGGCCTTCATGCTTTTAATGGTCTCTTCCAACTGAAATTATTCTACTCCCTGTTCATGTGGAAGCCTTGGAAACGATTCCTCTAGTCCTGATCACTGTGAGCACCTCTCTCCAAAAAGCCACCATGAGAATGCATCTTCCAGGACAAGACCACGCTCCTCACACCTGCCCAGCTGTCAGATGGAAGGTGCATGATGAGGATGAAGATGCCCTTCATACAAATCAGGACAAAAACTGCCAACTCAATGACTGCAAAGGTGCTTCCAAGAACCCGGCAACAAATGCTGGCCAAGGGGATTTCTACAGAGATAGGGAGCAGCAATTCTGGCAGAGATACAAAAAGATCATCCATGATTTTTCCAGGGAAGAAACTACCTACCAAACAGCCTGCTAGAACAGAGCTATCTGGTTTCCAACCCATCACTGTCATGCTGCTAGCCACCAGAGAGTAAAAACGCTCCTCAAAATATGTTGTTCACAAAAGAATAGCCTGAGGCAGGGCTATCAGAGAGGCTGTTAAATGAGTATTTAAGAGGAAAACACAAACACACAATATTTAGACCCACAAGAGTTCTACAAAGCCTGGAACAGCTGCAGGACATGGGTACCAGCACTGGTGCCCTGTCCTGTGTCACCACGTCAGGCAGAGGATCCAGCATCCCTGAACTTCTGCAGCAAAGCCCACTGAGAATCCACAGCCTACACAACAGCCAAGTTGGCAATAAACCTCTGAAATCAGAAAGATTACACAGTAATAAGCTTGTATATAGAAGTGTGGAAAAAGAAAAACAAAACTCAATCAGAAAATCAGGAACTGGGGTAATTTGTTTTTTTTTTTTAATTGTTTTACATTATTAATGCAGTTTATACCAGGTATTTGATCCTCTGTGCTGTAAAAGCACTGAAAAGTTTTAGGAATCCCACAGGACTAGAATCATAGCATGATTTGAGTTTGAATTGGAAGTTCAAATTTGAGTTGGAAGGGACCTTAAAGACCATCCAGTTCCACCCCCTGCCATGGGCAGGGACACCTCCCACTGCACCAGCCTGCTCAGAGCCCCATCCAGCCTGGTGCTAAACACCTCCAGTGATGGAGCATCCACAGCTTCCCTGGGCAGCCTGGGCCAGGGGCTCACCACCCTCACAGTGAAGAACTTCTTCCTAATTTATAATCTAAATCTCCCCTCATCCAGTCTGAACCCATTAAATGCTGTCCTACCACTACAAGCCCTTGTAAAAAGTCCTTCCCCAGCTTCCTTGTAGGCTTCCTTCAGATACTGGAAGGCCACCAGAAGGTCTCCCCAGAGCCTCCTCTTCTGCAGGCTGAACAACCCCACGCTCTCAGCCTGTTTTTTCCTATGCTAGATACACCCAAGCTGGGAAATTCTAAATGAGATCATCAAAACCAAGCGGGCAGGCTGCTACGATGAGGTGACTGGGTCACCGGGGGAAGGGAGGGCAGCTGGTGGTGCCCGTGGTGTTCTGGGCAGAAAGGTTGGCTGGAGACTGCCTACACCAGCAGGCTCAGAGTGGTGTGACCAGCAGCACAAGGTCCAGCTGGATGCAAGTCACCAGTGACATAAGCCAAGGGACAGTACTGGGGCCAGTATGCTCAGCATGATCTTTATGCTTTAATCACCTGCAAGATGGGGCAGAGCATGTCCTCATCATTCCCAGACTACACAAAACCTGGCCAACACACCAGACAGTCATGCTGCCATCCAGATGTACCTGGATACACTGGAGAAAAGGGGAAGGGTCGAGTCCTGCCCCCAGGGAGGAACATCACCACACACCAGTAAACACAGGGGGCTGACCAGCTGGGAAGCAGTTCTGCAGTGAATGTCCTGGTGGACACCAAGCTGACCACAAGGCAGCAACCTGTCCCTGGAGACCAACAGCCCCCAGGGCTGCAGGAGGCAAAGCATGGCCAGGAGGTGAAGGGAAGTGATCCTTCCCCTCTGCTCAGCACTGATGAGGCCACGTTTGTTGTGGTGTCTTACAAGCTCCTCAGTATATTAAAAAGAAAAAAACATCACCAAAAACCACAACACAGAGTTACTGTAGTGAGTCCAGCAGAGGTCCACAAAGATGATGAAGGCATTAGAGCACTTGTCATAGAAGAGAGGCTGAGAGATCTGGGACTGTTCCTCCTGGAGATGTGAAGGCTTGGAGAATCTTATCCTTGGCTGTAAATACCAGATGGGGGCTGAAGTACAGAAGGTGGAGTCAGGATCTTCTCAGTAAGAGCCCACTGTCAGGAGAAGGGGCAATGTGCACAAACTGAGATATATCAGCTTTGTTTGAATATGAGGAAAGTAGGTTTTGAGTGTAAGAGTGGTCAAACATGAGACCAGCTTGCCCAGAGAGGCTCTGGAGCCTCCATCTGTGGGACACTCAAAACCCAACTGGACATGGTCAGGCAGCTACAGGTGACCCAGCTTTGAGCAGGTTGGATGAAATGGTCTCAAGAGGTCCCTGCCAACCTCAGCCACTTGATTCTTCTCTGAAAACCTCTTCTTTTTCTCTGATAATGTAAAATGGACTGTTTGGGGACCAATTGATTAGAACCTTGTTTTTCAAGACACTTCAAGCTAAAGGTCTTTCTGCATTTGCTGATGAAGCTATTAACTCTATTAAGTTAGTTTAAGGAATCTTATAATAAAGCTTAAAAAAAACCCCACGCAAAACCAAACAACAGTAGATACAGGGAAAATGCATACTAAGAAAAAGAAATAACAAATGTCAGTTATTGTTTTATTACAAGCTACTCAAATATTTGTTTTCATCTTCTCCAAGCTGCATACAGATGGCTTTGCATATAGATGCGTGCAATAAAACAAACAGTATGTACAGAAACACAGCAAGATTATTGAACACCCTGGCTCCCCAAGCACTTTAATCATCTAGTGACTGCTTGGATAAAAAATGACAGGATAATGCATTTTCTTGCTCCATAAGGCATTCTGAAGTTTCTCACTCCACCTGCTCAGGCTGCTGTGCACAGGGACGCTCAGCAGTGCCACCAACACATTCGTTGTCCCATCACTCACCACAACACTCGTATTCAGAGCTCAAGGGCTTGTTCATGGCCCATGTACAGCCAGGAGCCTCTGCTGCCCATCCACACAGTGACTGAGAGATTCAGTTTTATTTGTGAGAGCGTTTCTGAACAGCCTCCTGACTTTAAAGGTAGGAATGATCCACTGGTAGAAGGACAAGGACAGACCTTGGCTTCGGTAATCTGGTACAATTACACCTGCTACAGGACAAGGTTGGACCATCACATTCTCTTATAAATAGTTCTAATGCAAAAGCTGACCTTGGCTGTTTAATAAAAGTGAACATTTTTATTATTGGCCTATTTGCCATTGGACTTAGACTGTATTCTGGTTTAATCACACTATTAGTTATCACAGACCGTGCCTTGAACTTTTAAAGAGAACTGGTAGGTAGGATTTCATAAATTACAAAGTTTTGCCAACTTGAAAAACCAACTTGCATGTCAAATTGCCTTTTTTTTTTTTTTTTTTAATTTGGGAAAAGGATAGCATCTATGACAATTCATAGAATCACAGAATTATTCAGGTTGGAAAAGACCTTTACGATCACTGAGTCCAACCACTCACTTAACTCCACCAAGCCCACTGCTAAACCATGTCCCTCACACCACCTCTCCATGGCTTTTAAACCCCTCCAGGGGTGAGGACTCTACCCCTGCCCTGGCCAGCCTGGCACAGCCCTGGGCAACCTTTTCAGAGAAGAAATTGTTCCTAATGGACAACGTAAACCTCCCCTGGCACAGCTTGAGGCTCTTTTCCTTTGTCCTGTTGCTTGTTCCTTGGGAGAAGACCCCAGCACCCACCAGTGCTGGGCAAATTCAATGCTGGAGGAACACTGGTAAAAATTACTACAGTGAAATCACTATGCCCTTTTTATAAACCTCAGCAATTATTCTTGTTGATTTCTAAATCCCCCTTATTTGCCTAGCAGACGTATACCAGCCTCTGGAGAGTCATCCTGGGGTGACACCTGACTTCTGCCACACTGAGACAGTCAAGCTAACAGCAGCTGCACGCCTGCACTGCTTGTGGAAGGGGGATCAGGTGAGTGCAGCTGGCAGAGAAAGCTGTGCTAGGAATCCAATGGAAGTGTGATCTCCTCCTTTCCACTGGACCCAATCTCACAGCTGAGGTAACTCAGCGTGTATGCAGTTTAGAGAAGACAGAAGGGGGTAAAGCAGCTACACATTCCTCCTGAAGAGCAAAATTGAGTTTTGCTTGCACTAGAACATACATATTCTATGCTAAACACCTTACAGACAGATGCACTCTACCAAAACCCACCATGTCCCAAGTCACCCAAAACCAAAGCATACTGAAACACCTTTTTCATCAAAAAAGAGAGCACTCCTTCCTTCAAAGCACTGCTGAGTCACATAAATGCAAAATACATTTTGGTGCATTTAAAACTTCAGTCCAAAAAAGGCAATGATACAACCTAGTGGAGTGCTACTTATTTATTTATCTTTTTAAGAATACATTGACTTATTCTCAATTAGGAATCTAGTTTCATTGCTCCTGCATAATGGATGATAATGTCTATAGTATTTATATCAATTCCTGGAAATGATCCTCCAGGCCTTTCTGGATCACATATATTGAATCCCCTTCTAGAGCTTCATTACAAAATCAGTGTTCATTCATGTCTGTGAGACAGCTGAACACAAGTTCAGGGCACTTTGGCCATGCTGCTGCCTTGCCATGTAAACCAGGCAACCTGCTCGGGTGTGCTCACACACAGCACAACTCCACGGGACGTCCCCAGCCAACCATGAACAACCTGGCTCCAAAATCAGGGCCTCAGAACTGAGCAGTGATGAGCAGCTCCATGCTAGCACACATATAAATGCCCCTGAGACCTTAAAATGTAATTTTTGTACGTTGCTCTTGGATGGTCTATGAAGTGACCAGTAAATGGGAGGAGCTATTTCAGGACAGTACGTAAGTTTTTTATATTGTCCCATAAATACAATCCTAAGTCTCCATCACAGTCTCCAATCTGCTTTCACATCTTCACACCAATGGGATAAAGAAGTTCTTAACAGCTGAAAGACTGGGCAGCATTTCCAGCAGAATTCATATCCTGGTTTCTGTTTTTTTTGTTTTTTTCCTGCCCTCTGGCTTGGCATGTTTCCAACACAGCATCCTTGGCGTGTCCCTGGTGACCTTCCTGGGGTAGATCTCTTCTGTGTAACTCTTCTGCCTTCCCTAACATCCTTCAAATCATGGGAATTCTTGGGGGAAGAAATTTATTTTGATAGCAGCATGACAGGCAAAGCTACCATCTTTCTTAACACTTATTTCACCTATTGTATGGAAATTACAGCTTTCTTTCCATAATTCAAGAGCTGTCTGTGGTTTTGCAGCTGGATTTGACAGTCAGACCCATAGGCTTTCATCTGCCAGCAGAAGTCACAGGATTTTGCCCTGAAGACCTGAAAAAGTCACTTTGCCTTTAGTAAACCAAGTGGAAACCACAGATAAGTTGCCACAAGACAAACTCATATTAAATCCTTACTCCTCCTGTACTAAAGGAGTACATGCTTTATTAGGAATTTCTCATTCTCTTCCTGTCATTTGTAAAATACATCTCTTGTCTCAGCTGAGACCAAAAGACCATACAATAAACAGCCACTGAAATTCTTACAGAAAAGGAACCCCTGGTAAAGAATGAAGTGTAATGCAAGTTCTCATTTAGAATTTACTGAGGTCATTTATTTCCCCAAATTTCCTTAGCAGAAATTCCAGGCCTGTAAACAGAATCCTGAAGAGCACCAATTCCTCATTTTAACACTCACCATTTCGAAATGCATCAGTGCTTTGTAGCCCAGCTGGAATTTCCAGTACCCAGTGCAGGAAGACAGGGCTCGTGTCTGTGCAGAGACCCAGGGGATGCAAAAAATGTTTAAAACATCCACACACACACTTGCAGTTCTGCTGATGATTTCCTCTTACCCATAGCCAAAGGCTTTGTGAACTAAGTACCCATTAAGGAGACACAGAAACCAACCTTGTACAAGGTCTTGCGTTTTACCTAATTTGAAAAACCATTAAGGATTTTGAAATAAGCAGTTATTTGGTTAAATGAGACACTATCCACCTACAGTTCTGCACTCACACACGAAGGCAGCTGCCTTCTACTAAAGGCTAATGGAATTTAAGAAAAAGCTCTATGAAGAACAGAACCACCCCAGTTTAGATTTAGCCCTGGTGCAACGTAACTGCTGAAGACACGAACTTGGTACAAGCAGATGCTTGAGATGGGTTCACACCTCTTTACTTTAATCACTGAAAATACATCCTGTACTTTCACAGGCACAACAGGCAGGGTTTTGTGTTTGTACAAGTCCTTCCTTTCCACTGGTTAAAAAGATTTATTTTCTTTTAACAAATATTGTGGCTGCATGTACAGTCCAGATGTCAGCTGAACATGTGCTATGACAGATGCTTGGTCCCAAATTCAGAGAGGAGGGAGAAGGCCAAGAAACTGGCACTACAGAGGACATTTCTGCTACAAAAAAAAAAGCCCTATAGAAAAGATAAAGGTGCATACTGAACCAAAACAGCCACAAGTAATGAAAAAGCAACTAAAATAGGGGGTTTGGGGTAGCTTTGTAAACTTCTGCAGGTGGCCCTGCAGAATACACCACGTCCATCAGTGACACTGCTTATAAACTTCAGACAGCTCTGTTCCCAGAACTGGTTACACAAACACTTCTGAGGGCAGAAATTCTCTGTTCTAAGATGTCCTTTTGCATCCCTGACTTTAGAGAGGGGCTTACACTTTGCCCTTCACTATAAAGCACTCTTCTTCAATAGATCAAAGACGTGACCACCACAAAAGCATTCCAGTTAACCTTCAGGACATTCCTTTTATAACAACCACAGCAAAGAGGATGAAAGCTGGGACATAGCCACTAAGCAAAAAGGGACATAGAAAACATCAGAAGTAATACAAAATTCATAAAGATATTTCCTCCAAATCAATCTGGCCCCAGATTTTAACTTTTGTATTAAAGTGCAGTTTTGAGTGTAAATTTGTGTGTCATTCTGACCAAGGCAGGGCATTATAAATAGCACTGTGCAGAGGTAAGGAAGGAGAGAGCTGAGGCTCTGGATGTGGTATTTTATCTCTGTTCCAAAGAGAGAGCAGAGATGTCCACCTCTGGCAGCAGCTCTGCTCTGGGAATGCCAAGGGCACCTCTCTGATACTGGGCTCTCAGCTCGAGGAGGTGCACGATGCAGGGTTTCTTGCCAAGAACACAACAATATTGAGATATTAATACCCACAGGTTGGTCCTATGGGTGTTGTACAGCCACATGTGTTACACAGGGAGCCTGAATGTGTAGCTCACAGTGTGCCTTCCACTGTCAGCCCAGGCACTTCTGGAATTTGCTCCAAGTACTCTCAGAAACCTTCAGGTGTTTGCAACCTTCAGTTACTTCTGAAATCCATGTGTACTGTTCAGCTTTTCTTACAAAGCCCCAGCATCAGAATGAATAAACTTCTTTCCATCATCACCTTTGAATGAATTTTTAGATAATTCCTCCTGAGCAGTATGAACAGCAGGTGTGCCAAAATATAAAACTAATCCACCACAGCAATGTATTTTCTGTGCTAAGCCTTATTCTTTAAGAAATGAACGGGCATTTTTTTCATTTTAGCAGCTTGCATGCTTTTTATTTTCAAAGAGTTTCTTCTATGATTGTCTGTACAGCTTTTTCTTCATTTCCATAATGATTTCTTCCAAATAATCAGAGAGATGAATTTATGATGAGCTCCAGGGAACGAGTGAACTCAAGAGGTTTCAATAATTGAGCAGACTGAGCAAAGCTTTGTTTTGCAAGGACAGCCATTTCCCAGCCTGGAGATGAGAAGAGTAGCTCCTATTTTGTTTTTTTTTTTTTATTCATATAAAAATGGATTTATGACACTTCCCCAGGCTGCTTCCCAAATCTGTGCTGGATTCACAACATCTGTGTAAACAGAAATACTGAAGATGGACTGTTGGAGACAGCATGACATCAGATGGGCTTTTTAGTGTTTTTCAGAGCACAGTCCCTGCACAGCACAGCACGTTTTACTCACTGGAATGCTGCAGATTTTCCTGGAAGAGAACAGAGACTGCAAACCCTCTGCACCTGCTCTAGCAAAGTAACACACCTTGGAAAAGCATCATTTTAACAGGCTGCATTTTAGGACTGCATTTTAATTTTTTCTTCATAGGTAGGAAGGCAACTCATTTGTGCAAACACTGGATCTCAGGAAGAAAGGCAGAGATGGCTTTTTGCTCAAGTCCAAAGTTTATCACACTAGGAATCATTTACAAAGAGTCTTCTGAGCATGTAAGGCCATATATTTGCATCTTTCCTTCAACAGAACTTAGATTTTACTTAGGAAGAAAACACCCCTACCTCATTCCCAGCTTTCATCTGTCCTCATGCTCTAATTAGCCAATTAATTCAGCAAACAAGACTCAGGATACACCAAAGGGCTTGCACAGGAATGTTTCATGGTGACACGGCAAGCTTCTATTTGCACTTGCAAATGCAGGATTTTGCTTAAGACACAGACCAAACACAGCAGGTTTCTCGCTGAGATCAGCAGTTAGTACTAGACCAAAATAAGAATTAAGTTTCCTACAGCATGCAGGAATTTCCTTCTGCACGTGGCCTACGTTCACCTCGCAGACCAAACTGTGTTGCCACCTCCAGGGCTCTCCAAATCCTTCTCTTCGTGGCTTCTGTCCTGGAGGAGACCTGCTCTCAGCTGCCCACTGCTGTTCTTCTGAAGTCAGGTACCAGCACAGAGCTCCTCACGTGCCCTGGAAACTGGACACCCATGTCCTGCCTCTGCAAGCCAAACACAGCTCACCCGAGCCTCTGGCTGTCACAGAGCCATCTGGAAAGGTCAGGAGGAGTCTGCAGCACCACCTCCCAGGAGGAGAGGGACCCCAGCCCACACAGGGTCCAGTCCCACAGCTCTACCCCACATACAACACCCCATGGACCACCTGAGGAGACCACCAGTCCCCAGACCCTTCTGCTGAAGCTGTGCAGGGGGAGAAGAACAGCCACCCACACCCTGCCCCTTCTGCTCTGTTTTTATCTGTCTCCTCCAGCTCACTTTGAGCCTGCATCCTGGGGGAGCAGATGGGCAGCCTGGGTCCCTCTGGATGGCACAACCCTGCAGTGAATTACAGGACCACGTGTCCCCTCCTGTGCTATTTCCCCACCCTGACTTTCAGGCTCCTCTGTACAGAATGGGATGGATCCCATTTAACTGGGCACAACGGGAAGGAGTGGGAATTATTAACCCACTACTAACCCCATAATTCTGAAGTGCAACTGAATTAGGTGTTTTGTAACTGCATTTGGCATTCTTGGAGAAATCACCTGCCCCCACACCGAGCCTGACACTGCTGAGAGGTGTGACAGAATCACAATTCTTTTAAGGAACAAAAAGAACTGGAACTCTGTAAGAAACCCCAGGGTGCCAGAAACACCTTAAAGAAGTGTGAACTCTTCGAAGCCACTAATGTGAAGTGTCTTTCATTAAAAGAAGAAAAAATCAGTAAAAATAGGGATGCGTTTCTTGAATGATAATTTTTACTAGACTTTTCAGGAAATAAACCTTACAGCAAACATACTGCAACTACCAACGTATCATACAAACTATGGTAATTCACAGTAATAGTTATTAACACTCCACTCATGGTTATTAGACAAAACCCAGAGCACTGCTAATATTTCTCTATCCCTTAGGGCAAAAAAGAGGCACATTTGGTGTCGTAGCATTTTCCTACCATTTAAAATTCAAATTAATTTTCCCTGTCCTCTTTTTTTATTCACACAAAAAGCTATTTCTGTAAAGAGTCAGCCCAAATATCTGAACATAAAACATAAATGTACCCCTCCAACCTTCATCTCTAAGGGGAAACTTACTTAAAATATTTTCAGCAGCTCAACGTGATGGAAAAGTAAAGCAAGGCAAGCACAGCCAGGATGGTGCCAGATCATAGTGAGCTCCTTGTTTTAACTTAGAGGTTATATTGACCAGTCATCCAAAAATCATCTCTCTGAGTGCAACCAGCAGCTGCTGAGATAGGCATGAAAAAGCACATGAACAATTCTTGAGCTTCTATTGATTATATGTAGGTGGAACGGCAGTGACAGTACTTGTAAAATATTCTGGTTTTTTTTTTAAAAAAAAAAAAAAGTTAAAGAATTTGCCGCCTCTGCACATTCTTCTTGCAATACAGATTTGTTTAGGAAAAAACCCACAACAATGGTGCAGGTATACAGCAGTAAATCACTGCTGAAAGGCAGCTGGAACTCCCTGCTCGGTGCACAAGCTGGCACCTCTCTCAGCATTTTGTCACTTAAGCCTCCTGTCAGAAGGACACCTGAAGTAAGAAAAATACCTCACAAAAATTATCAATTAAAAACACCAAAACGAGTTGTCTATAATCAGTTTTGTTGCTTTCAGTCCTGAGCAATGGATTCAACACAAATACATGTACCCTGTAGGCAAGGCCAGCAGCACTTCATAAACCAGAGGCAACAGCTGTCTAAATGCTTCCTAAATAATGCACAGTCCCAGGCACCTCGACACAGCCATTAGTGAGGGTGAAAAGAACAACCAAGGGGGAGGTATTTTGTCTGTCCTCCAAATAACACGGAGTATTTTCTTGGATGGGAAAGCCAAGTTTATTCCCAAGTTGTGGTGTTAGGCAGGGAAGAGACTATGCCATGTCCTGGTAGATCGATGACAGCAACAGGAATAAAAGATCTTAATGGTTAGTTCCAAACTTTCATTAGGGTAAAATGAAGTGATTAAGAGGTGGAGCAATGGATCCAAATAAATTAAGAACCTGATAGTCCCAATTTTCTACACTTGACAGGTCAGTTTTGCATCATCCTGCTGTAAGGCTGAAACTGAGAAATAACTTCTTGTCTAGGAAAAACTCTTCTTAAGGAGACGCAGTACTCAGCAAGAGGCACCTTCCAAGAGAAGCCCAGCTTCATGTCCTGGGTCACATGCTGCAGAAAAAAAACAGTTCTGCACCCAAGTGCTGCACAAAACGACACTCATCTATGTTTAATATATTCTGTCTCTACGACATTTGAGAAAATAAATAAAATCACTGAAAAAGCCCCAAAAAGAGAAAAGGCAGAAAAATGATCGTCCTACATGTCACCTAACAGGTGAGACCAGAATGACCCTGCAATAGAACAGCCTCAAGTTGCCCCAGGGGAGGTTTCAGTTGTCCCTGAGGAACAATTTCTTGCCCTGGAGGGTTGCCCAGGCCTGTGCCAGGCTGCCCAGGGCAGTGGTGGAGTCCCCACCCCTGGAGGGGTTCCCAAGCCGTGGAGATGTGGGGTGAGGGACACGGGGCAGTGGGGACCTGGCAGGGCTGGGGATGGTTGGACTTGGAGATCTTAAAGGTCTCTTCCAACCAAAACAATTCTGTGTTTTTATGAACAGTCAAGTCTGAGTGGTTCAGAACAGGTCCATGAGCAATAATATATCAGCAAACCCCTGTCAGAGAGTGCTTTTTTCTAACAGCTTCAGGCAATTTTCAAACGTTTCCTGGCAGAGTGTTTTGGATATGTTCATGTGACTTCCTGCAAGGTCAGGGACTGTTCCATTTGCTGATGCTTTGCTGGGGAACCTTTTGATGTGTTTCCACAGCCAATTCAGTTCCCCAGCAAAGGCTCACCGAATGGAGCACTGCCTGACCTTAGGGAAGGAGTTCTGCCACTGTCTTCCACCTTCAGTTATGCATTAGACACCAATTTAACAATGGATTACCCAGTGCCAAAGGTACAGAATAAAACAGCTGCAGGTGAGGAGGTACCAGCACAGCAGCAGTGGTGAGGTCAGCCCAGTGGGCAAAATGGGATTTCTGTTCTGGGGCTTCCTGTTCTCACTAGGGAGCAGGAGGGACCAAGCAAACTGCACTGACTGCAGAGATGCACTGCAGCCCCTGGTACAGCAGAACTCCTGCAGAGCAACCTGATCAGGAGTGGCAACACTTCAGTAAAGAGGAAAAAAGGAAAGCAAAGAGAAAAAAAAAAAAAGAAAGAAAGAAAGAGACACTTCTTTCCCTGCCCATTGCTTTCTCAAGCCTCACTGACTCCATGCCTTGAAGTTCTACAGCTATTACACTTGGTAGTGCCGTGAGGATATTTAGAGGTTTTTTCCAGCCTACAAGATCCTATGATAGGTTTTGTTGGTGACACCTCCCAGTTGCTGCCTCTCCCCCTGACGCGGGGCCAGCACTGCTGGGGACCACAGCCACCAGCTGAACGGCAGGGTAGGGTCTCCCCTACAAGCACCACCAGCTGTTCTCAGGTCTCTCTGACCAACCACACAGCTGGACTTCACCCCAGATGTGGCAAGAAGGTCTCGGTACTGCAGACACACAGAAGGGACCAAAGCCACTACATTAATGACCAAAGAGCACACGGTGACCTGGGCCCATCCATCCAACAATCTGAAACCAAAGGACACAGCCCATCCTTCCACTCTGAGTGAGTACCTTGTGCACCACATCTCACATTTCTGACTGCTTATCATCACCCACTGTGTGCCAATTACTTCCTAACTGGTTAATTGCAGTATTCACATGCAAACCATTGATATTTTTGGTAACCATTCCCTGAAAGCCAAACTGTACTGACTCATGCTCACTGTCTCAGAGATGAGGGAAGCCTGATTGGGATCTTGCTGGTGATACTGCTTTCTCCTTCTACAAGGCAAAGGAAACAAGAAGGGAATGAGCAGAACTGCCAAGTCTAAGCTCTTCCCAAGGTGTAACCAGAAACAGAGCACAGATGATCTGTACCCAGCAAGTTTCCAGAAGGAGCAAAGAGCAAAAGTGCACAGTCTCTCTTCACCACAGACTGAACGTGATCTCTAGAAACCTGTTCGCCCAAATCCACTGGGTTTGATTTCAAAGTTCTCACAGGACACAAGTAAAAAGGTTGGCATTGTTCCTTTATGAAATGTCTGACACGATTCTTCACTTTTCTGGCACTTCAAGAACTAATAGACAGCTGGGTGGTAGCCAAGGCATAGTAAAGTGATCAGAAAAACCTTCAGCAACAGAGTGCACATCTTCTGGCAAATGAAGGGATACAAGTCAGGAAAAACTCCACGTGCTGAGAACATCTTTTGGTCATTTACCAATGACAACAACATATTCTCTTTCAAGATGTCCTCCATCTGAAGCAAATGAGTTCTAACAGTGACGATCCATCACTCCTGACTTCTTCCTTGGTGACTAACTTTCAGAGTCAACAACTTTTACCAAGGAAAGCTTTAAAAGTCACTTCAATGTTCTACCTAATGCCCAGCAATTCAGCTCCTTTGATTTTTAATCTGCTTCTATTTTACCTTCAACTTTCTTTCACTAACTACAGCTCCACTTCTAGCCTTTCAGGCTGTCACTCATCAGTCTTACATTTTACAGCATAAAACTGGGTTAACTGTAATTAAAACTGTAATCCATAACACCCATTATCACTCAGTTTGGTGAAAAAGCTCTGTATTTTATGTGTTTGCAAAATGCCTAAGCACACTTGACAGAACCTTCAAATTCACAGTAAAAATGCAGTATGGCTATCAACTTTTGTACTCAGTTCTTTTTATCATTCTGAGCATCCAGCAATGAGTAGTCTTTCATATTAGCAAACTGAAATTTTGCACCACACATTAAAACTTCTAATACTTTTCAAAAGTTTGTCCGTGAACTCCTGTTCTTTTCACTGAAGCAATAAGACTTTTATATCCTAAGTGACTAAGCAGACAAAGATTGTCTATATAATACCCCTCAGAAGTACAGTCTAAGTGAGGCATCTGTTCCCAGTGACAATCAACCAATAGGTTTGCGTCACTCCCTGACCAAAATAGTTCTGAAAGGCGAACAAGCCTCCCAGAAGCAATCTGAGTTATCAGTATCAGGGCCACTTAAAGCATGGGAGAGGCAGGGCAAGGAAGGGGCTGCCAAAACCCAGAAGATTCACAGGAGTCTGGGAAACAGCAAGACACGTATTGGTTTCCCACACGCCACTTAACAAATGGATTTTGTTGTCCACGCTTTTTTTCTGAAATATAATTGACTATCAATAATAGTAGATTTTAAAGTGCAACATTTTAGTTCCATCTTGTACCAGGCTCACAGCATGCAGACTCGGTTTAAAATAAAGTAGGTTAGTGTCTTTGTGATCTAGTCCATCAGCCAAGGATTGAATTTGGAACTCATCTTCAAGTGTGAATATTGAAATGGTATTAGGCACAGGAAAACAAAGGCACCAAGGAAGAATTGCTCATATTATGCACTTTCCACAGAACCCCAGAAGGGTGGGGTTGGAAGGAGACCTCTGGAAATCACCTCATCCAACCTCCTGCTCCAGCAGCTCACCCCCAGCAGGGTGCCCAGGGTCACAGCCAGGAGGGTTTGGGATCTCTCCAGAGCAGGAGACTCCACAGCCTCTCTGGGCAGCTGCTCCAGGCTCTGCACCCTCCCAGCAGAGAAGTTTCTCCTCCTGCTCAGGTGGCACCTCCTGGGTTCCAGTTGGTGCCCGTTGCCCCTTGGCCTGTCCCTGGGCACCACTGAGCAGAGTCTGGCCCCAGCCTCTTGACTCCCACCCTTTAGATATTGATTTTAACAGTAATACTTTCTTAAGACTCCTCCTTTCAAACAAATACATATTTATGTGCACACACACGCTTCTATGTATTGTGATACACTTCCAACAAAGCTGCTGTATTTCTCCTCGTTTCCTATTATTTCATTTATTCTAAAAATCACAAATTTAAGCCTAAGGATTAGTATGTCTCAGTAGTACCTGTGTATTCTTAATTCATTTGTATTAAAAAATGGTAAAATTTCTACGCAGGTAAAAAGATCATTTTGAAAATCAATCACAGTCCCTTTGATTTAGAGTTAACAGAAGCTTTACACGGATTCGGCAGTTTGTCTCACAGATGGAGAGAGTACACACAGCAGACTACTTAAATAGAGCACTCTGAATTACTCCACAGCTCCCTTTGTACGGGTGAAAGCAGCTAACACATGAATAGAGACTCTTTTGTTTCATCAGGTGCTGGGGTGATGTGGACACAGGTCACCGCAGGCTGTGGCAGGTACTTGCCACCCCCTTTGAGGCACGTTCCAGGCATGCAGATGCCACAGCCTCTGAGAGGAGGAAAGGGCCTGCGTGGCTGCAGCCCATGGGAATGAGCAATCACAGCCTAGAAACACTCTGCACGGATTTTGCTCTGCAGAGTGCTAAGAAACAATAGTTATCTCAGCAATTAGAAGTGAATATCCCTCACCGCTATTATGCATTATTGAAATCTTAATTTATTACCCTGCACTGACTTCCTCTTAGGGAATAAAAGTCATTACCAAAGCTATCACTGAGATGACTATTTTGGAGAGCTATCCGAAGAGTCTCAGATGTCTGGCAAGAAAATATGTCATATATTAGAATTCTCTAAACGTTTATGATACTTTTTGTATTTATGATAAAAAGTGCTACAGAGTTTGGTAAATACTGCACAGATTTTTGCTTTCAGGTTCCTAATACTTACATCCATCGCCTCCTTTAAGAAGTTTAGTCCTCTTCTCCTATGCATTACAAAATGCAGAATAATTTCTCTGAAAACTGACATCTGAAGTGAAAAAGAAAGAAATCAGATGTATCAGAGGAGGACTGCCTTTTAATAGGCCTCTAAATCTCACTCCCAAAGTGAAAATGCCTCTATAAAAAGCAAAATGAATCACAGAAAAGCTATCGCCATAGAACTTTTAAATCACCAGGAATGTTTTTTTTTTTTTGCAGTCAAACAATATCCAAATATGTTTTGAAGTCTGAAACATAAAAAACAATACACAATGGCTGTTAAACTTTGGCAGTTGTTATTTGGGGGTCCATTCTTCATGTGCACCTTCATGGGAGAAAGCTGGATGCCAAAACTGTGCAACTCTGCATCAAAATTTCACTAGATCATTGTATCAGAAAAAGTAAGAACATGCAAATAAAACCATGAAATTATACATCAAGAATTGATAGAAATCTTAAAATGATAGGAATGTTAAAAATCTCTCCTGAGACAAACTGAAGTGTAAATTTAATTTACAGATATGAATTCCTAGGTGCATAGACTCATAATTCACCTTGTGCTGAGTGGTACCACTCTTGACCTTGGTGCTCAACAAACCAGCTGCTGTGGATCTGCTCATTTCTTCAACTAAATCTTGCCTAAAGCAAGAGATTTTTCAGGAAGATACAGCCTAAGGTGTTGCAGTTTTGTCTCCAAATGGAGAATCAAACACAACGGGAAGACAGTATTTGTTAATTTAACAAATTTTGTTAAGTTTGTCAATGCTTTGCTGTTTTTGCTTGTCAATGTTAATTCTCTTGTATCTCAGCAGTCATTTATGTTAAATCTTGCATCTCTGTCCTACACTCTCAGCTCAACCATATCACCTCATAAGCCTCTGAAGCTTCACCTTCACTGTGCTCTGCTCAGAGCACTGTTAATTATCTCAGCTCTTGGCCAAGAGACTTCCAGCTCATTTTCTAGCTGTAAATAAGAATGGACATTAACTGTCTTGGTATTTCTAATCTGCAGCTGCTCAATTCTTTCATGATCTTTTCCTGCTTTCTGGTATTGACAGAAACACTTCCTTGAGTTTTAGAATAATTTATAGAATGAGACGGAATAAAAAGCACTCTTCTGCAGGACATTTTTGAATCCAACCAAAGTTAAAAAGAAGAAATCAACTATATTATACGGGAGTTATACTGGTCTTCATAATTGTTTTAAAACTTTTCCTGTATAAAAGTCTGCAAACAATCCTAAATACAGGAAAAAAAAAAAAAAAAGTTAAGCAGAATTTCTCCTTAAATCACTCCACTATTTTAGAGATCTAAACAGTGTAGAAAATGACCAAGCAGTGTCTTATATTCAAAATGTCCCAGGGAACACAAAAAAAGGGCTGTGTGTCTAATAGTTTTCCATACATTCCACTAATTTTCTCCACAGTTTTTCTATATACCTATGATAAGAAATCATGATTAAAATCTCAGTGAAACGAATTATTGGGGTTTCTTGAACCAGATAGCAAATGCTAACTCATAAATGCCTGTCAGTACCCACTACAGAGAATACTCTTCTAACTTGCTCAACAGGAGAAAATCTCCTCATGAAGCAAATACTAAATCATTACTATGCTTCTCTTTCTACCCACACTGTATTTAATGCAGTTATTTTAAGTGTCTATGAAAAACCATGAGGAGAGATCATCAGAATTCACAATTACTGCTCTGCTTCACCCACTCCTTGTACCTACACTCTACTCCCTCCACTCACCAAAGGACCGACTGAGAGTCAATCTCCTGATCTCAGATCTTCCAGCCAAGGCCAAGCACTGAGCTCTTGGCCAAGACACTTAGAGTGCTCAGTTATTAATTGAAGCTTAAGTACAGTGGCAGTTTATCAAATAATGTCAAAACATATACAAGGATGAGCTAATCTATCACATTATATCATGGCTAATAAATCACACACTGTGGTTTTCTGTAAGGAAACTTCCTACTCGTCAAGTCCAAGAAGGTCAATAGAAGACCACACCATAAAGAAGCCATGACAGAAGTCCTGCAAGGATGTTAATTCTGCTTCACTGAAACACAAATGTCAACGTTTAACTATTTCACTGAAGTCTGTAACACTTTTCAAACTACAGTGACTGACGATTCATCTCTGCAGCCAAGACGACCAGCTGCAGACTCTGCCATAGGCCTCTGGTAAGTGACACCAGCTATGGAAGTGCTCTTGCACCCTCCAAACAGGAAGCTTTGTTCTGGAGAGAGGAAAGGAGACAACTTCCTCTTGCCACCTCAGAACAGTAATAGGACAAGGTGTAACAGCTTTAAACTAAAAGAGGGAGATTTAGATGAGAGCGAAGGAAGACATTTCTGTCACTGAGGGTGGTGATCCCCTGTGCCAGGCTGCCCAGAGAGGTGGTCGCTGCCCCATCCCTGGCACCATCCCAGGGGAGGTTGGCCGGGGCTCTGAGCACCCTGCTCTAGCTGGGGATGTCCCTGTCCCTGCAGGGGGTTGGACTGGATGGCCTTGAAAGGTCCCTTCCCACCTAAACCACCGTGTGATTGTATGAAAAACTCCAGTCATTGCTTTGCTGCCTGTGGCCTTCACTACATAGGGAGGAGAAGCATGGTTGCATCACTCACTTCTGGCAGCAGCCAGCCACCACCAGCCTGCCACACCTCTGTCTCTGAAGAAGAAAGAACTTGACACCACCTCAGTTTTGCTTCCAGCTCCTGGGAGGGCTGTGAATAACTCTGACATGGGATGCCTCCAAACCCCTCCTGCACAAAGTGTTCAAAAATGCCACAGATGCCTGCAGAGCCTCTGAGAAGCACCCTCCAGTACAAATTACTTGAGAATTTTATTGAAGTGTTTTGCAGCAATTATCTTTATAGTGCTCTAGTTATTGCCACTCACAGTTACATTCAATGCAACTCAAGTACTTGCAGTCCTACAGCATCACTAAATCCTCTCAAGTATGGTTCTTCATCAACCATCTTCTTTGCCAGTCACAGCATTGTTTCTATTACCCGAAACTAATTCACACAGCGTTTCATAATCTTTATACTCAGAAAAAAAAATATTCACTACTTAAACCCTGCATTCCACAAAAACACAGTTTGTAAAAGAAACTGTTCTTGGATACAGAAAAGTGCATAAATCACCCATCAAACAGCAAGCAGAACACACTGATGCAGGCAAATAAGCACTCACTGAAAAAAAGCAGTAGTGGTTTAAGTCCTAAAGAGCTGTTTGCTTCTAAATTGTACCTGAGCAGCATATCTATCAGAGAGCACTACACAAAAGCTATACAATAATGAATTTCCTCTGGATTGCTCTCTTTCATGTATTACTTATGAAATTACAGAAATATATTTAAATATATTATCATTAAAATTATATGAAGCTGCAAATTACCTGATAAACTGTCCAAACTTTACAAATGGGACAACTGATGCACGCTGATTAAATAAATGGCCAAAAAGGGAACTCTGCAGCTGGCAGGTGTCAGAAACAGTTTCTTTACCTCTTGTCCAGGATGATAAGATGAACTTGCCTCAGAATTCTTACACAAGCAGAGGCTTGGCGAGTGGTGGAGATATGGGAGGGGGTGGTGTCCCCAGCAGAGGCAGGGCGGGCTGCAGCTGCGAGGCAGGGCTGGCTAGCTCTGCCCCCTGACTCCAACACAGCACGTGCACGGAGGGGGTCAAATACTGGTCAGACACTTCATGGGGGTACTGGATCAAAACGAGCACCCACGACTCCATGAAACGTCCCTTCTCCCATTTTAAGAAGATTCTCACATCTAAGACAACTTACAGAGCACCCACAAACACTGCCCCAGAGGAGGACAAATCTCTATAAAAACTTGAGACATGGGAGAAGCGTGGCTGAACCACCTTTGGACCATGAGCTTATCTGGAAACAGTGCCACTGGACCAAAAGATGGTGATACCTTTTATTTCCTCTTCATTTTCTCCTATCTTTCTTTTCTGTCTTACTTTCTAACTCTCCTACTCGTTTTTATTAAGTAGTGCCACGTTTTCAGCCTTAGATTGCAAGCAGGGAAACGGGTGTTTGACCATGCGCCTTTATCCACAATGCTTATTAATTGTCATTAGGAAAAGCCAACAAATCTTTTTGTTTTGTTTCAGAGCCATTGTCGTGGTTCTGTCACCTCTGTGGCCCATTTTTGGGGAATTACAAAGACTCAGTTCCCTCGTGACTCAGTGACTGGGATGAGACACCTCTGCCTCCCTGCACACAGCAAAGGGTAAAACCACGGCCGAGCACCCCGTCCCCAGGGACAGGCACACCTCTGCTGGGAGCCACAAATCACTCCTTTTATAAGCCAAATTTAAAATAACATAAGTTTCAAGAGGAGGTAATTACTCGCTGAGTATTGAGGCTCAGTTATTCACATCTCTTCATTAGCTGCCACTAAAAATATAAATTCCTCATGTGAGAGTGACATTTGATAGCCCTCAATTAGAGATAATACAGGAGGCCAAATTAAAACAAAACCAAAACCCAACAAATAAAATCAGAATTCTGAATAAATGCACTGCCATTGACAACAGCAACGTATGTTCCCCAGCACTTAACCCTTGTACTACGAGTAACAGTGATCCTGAAACAGTAATTAGGCACAATCATTTGATTTAAAAAAAAGAAAAAACCAAACCAGGGAGATTAAAAAACATTGTGGGAGTCTGAATCAGTCAAGAGTATGAACCGAGAACTAAGATATTCAAAAATCATAAATTAAAATGATGTCATTGCTAATTCCAGCATCTGATGACATTATTATCATATTTTTATGTGGACTAACTTTACAAATCAGTCAAACTGTGCTGAGATTATAGCCTCATTTAAAACAAAAAAGAAACCTGTGAACTGTATGGTTCTTAAATTAATCTTTTTACCCTAATGTGACCTTTCATTGAAAGAACACTGCAGAACAGAGAGATTCGTGCTCTGGGAAGGTATAGGTAGCTAAAGAAACTTAAAAAATGGGTAAATAGATTTTAGCCTTTGTTTGAAATACTAATGGAAAATGACAGTGAGTAATCTTCTAAAAGATTTATTTCTTCCCTGTTTTCATTGCCCACGCCTTTCCAGCCAACTTCAACAATTACCAAATCAGCACTTAGACATAAAAAGGTCACAGTGGCATAATAATTTAAAAAAAAAAAATCAAAAATGTTTTTTAAAAGATGTTTTCTTGTTTTATTTTCCTATTAAGAATTCTGATTTTATTAGACTGTAAAAAGAGAATTAGTTAAGTATAAAGGCAGAAAGCATTATTTAAGTAGAGCTGTCAGAAAAATCTCTTATATTCACTGCTGATTATTCCAAAAGTACAAATTGAATTACACTTATAATGAAAACATGAAGGCTCCATAGCTCATTTATTCTGTATAGAAAGCTGTATCATTTCTTCAGAAATAAGCTTACCTTGTAAATTATACTGCTAATCCATCAAACTCACACGGTAGAGTAGGTACAGTTTTATATTCATTAGGGATTCACTTAAAAAACTGACAATCTGGCACAGTTTGTGCTCAGCATAACAGGACAAGTTAGAATAAAAATTGAATCAGAGAGACAAGTTCAAGTTGGTGAAGATAAAGAAAACTGACAGCATGGCAGTAAAAGGACACTCAGTTTTTTCAGTACCTGGCTTACAACTCCCCAAGCTCACCTATTTTGTTTCAGCATTGATATCTTCAGGATTTTACACTAAAATGAATCTTAAAATGTTCCTTCTATAAATATGCAGGTGGTGATGGTCACAATTCTGGAGTGCTTGGATTCAGACAGAAATTTCAGCACACCTACATGGAGTGCTTGGGAACGAGATGTACCAAGGGACAACAAAGTGCAAGGACAGGGCACAGGGAGAGCTGTTCTGCTCCAGGGGGGTGGAAGGAGTGCTGCAAAGCTGGATACACCAGTGTGGCTGGAAGTGTGACCTGCAGCCCAGGACTGGGCTATTATTTTTCAGCTGAACACCTCCAGCCACACACAGAGAACAGATTAGCTAGGAGTTTCAGCTAGATAAGAAATGCTGCCCTCTCCCACCAGCAGAGATGAGGTCATGGGATGGATTTTGTGTGCTGTTCTTCTTCAGAGAAACCTTCACAATTTTATTTTGGCTGGAACTGATCTTTGAGCCCCTGTGTACAGCATTACCTGCCTGTTCAGAAAGATCACATTGGGAGGTCCTGCATTACCTTTACAGACTGAGTTACACTTTTCATCTAAGGTGGTTTGGATGGTTGCTGCACCTTCCTTTTCTTTTTTGAAAGGCTGACTTCAGGAAATCTAAGTTACCTTTCAAACAGAAAGTGATGTGTTAAGGGGACTTAATTCCTCTCTCATTCTGTTCAAAACTTAATATTTCAGAAGTCTATATGAACTCAACAGATTCACCACCTAGAAAAAGAACATAAAACCAGCAAGTGCAGTACTATAGGCAGGGAAAAATCACTGTTTGTGAAATAATCACAACTAATAAGTTACGTGCATCCTCAATATTCTGTAATATTCTGTATTCTCACATGCCTTAGGAAGACATATTTCTCCAGTAAAGTCAGTCTCCTAATCATCAGCTTTCTCCTACTAACTCAAAAACATGATTTGCAGTGTTAGAATATACTATTCTTTCTTTCACTGAAGTGATGCAAAACACTCAAAACATCAGTGAACCACTGAAGAGGGGACACTTTCAGGATCATTTACCCAACTGATGCATCACCTTCCTTCAGAAAATTACTGAGGAAAACTAAGCAAAAAACAAAAAACAACCTCTCCAAACAGACCCACAAAACAAAACAAGTGCTCATTTAGAAGACATTTGTATTTGTTTCCATCCCACATAAGCAAGCATCAGCTCATCAGTCAGTTACTCCGTTCCTCATTAGTAGTCCAGGAACTGACTAGAGAGATTTTTGATTTACTAAGTCCCCCAAAATTTATCAAGGTCCAAGTCTCAAAGGGACTTCAACCCCTGTAGTGGCCACAGGTGCTTTTACTCCTCTCCTGGTCGAGCTTTTCACCGATCATCTCCTGGTGCACTACCCAAACCCCTCCTCACCTTTTTGCACTTTCTTACTCCCCAAGACAGTCCAGAAGCTTTTTTTTTTGGATTTGTTTTCCACCAGAAAACAGGCACGTTCAACCATACAAAATATAACCTCAGCTGTAAGGATAATAAAACAGGAATATTAGCTGCTCACTTGATTCTTTTCCCCTCAAATAGAAGTAGGCAATTGCTCATTACCTCAGTTTCCATATGAACCCCCTCAACCCCCTCCATCTCAGTTATGTACTCTCCATGTCAGCTGGTTCTGATTAAGCTAAAAACCCTGTAGAGATTTTCAAGACTGACCAATAAAGACAGGAAAATAAGGACAAATCAAGCACATTCACTGACCTCAGAGAAGTATGCTCTGGTTTTCACCTTTCCTTGTCACTGTACCTCCATATATGTCTTCAAGGTGTTCTTCCCTAGGAAGACCTAACAGTCTTCCTCAACAACACCCATAAAATAGAATTCCAACTAATTCTCTAACAAACTTTGTTAGTAAAACAGAAAAAAGGAAATGAAAAATTATCCTTTATTGTGTGCGATCTAGTTCTTTCAGTAACACCAAGTGGAAGAGCTCAGAAAAGACAACAGCCTCCAGTTTGTATTTGCTCTGCCTGGCATTATTCATTACTGTCAACTCCAGCTCTATAACCTTGAACAGCACAACACAAAATACACACAGGAATACACCTCCTATCAAGATGGATAAGTAACTCAAGTCTATCTGTATTCTCAAGCTCAGGATATGGAGGTCTGTGTTCCCATTTATTACTCAGGGGTGAAGAAGGATGATTTAACAAAGAGGTTAGGCCTTGGACTCAGGGAGTATGCAAGCAAGCAGATCCTCTGCGTGGTATTCTAAAATAAGTCTATTCACTGAAAGAGTGACTCTGAGTGGTTCAGAGGAACACTGGGGAAAGTGATGTGAGGAGAGGCACGAGGTGCTGTGCCAGGAATCTCCACCTCACCCATGCAGGGGAAACAGGAACTTGGTTTGCTCTTCTCTGTTCCCAAACTGTCAGGAATAAGGAAAAGCAGAGACAAGAGATGTCGTGGAGCAGCTGATGCCGTGACCAGTCTCCCACCCCCACACCAAAAACACCTGGCTGGGAGTGTGCTTGCATTCTGAGCTTTTTCAGAAAACTCATGGACAAATCATGATGGCTATATTTAGTAATCTGTAGGAAAAGTAAATCTGTAGTAAAATTTATAGTAAGTATAAAAAGAAAACTGAGAAATTTAAATAGGAGTAAGATTTTACTTTAAAAAAATAAGGGTTCCCTGACAGGAAATCTAGAATATTTTCTAACAATCCATCTTGACAATTAGAAGTATTTACGAACTTTACAATGTGTATTTGAGCATAGCTTTTTAGACAGTTTCTCCAGAATAGATTGCTGTGAAAAATATATAAACAGATGTATTTTTTTTAATGTTTTCATAGAACCACAGAACAACAGAATGCTTTGAGTTGGAAGGGACCTTTCCAGCTCATCCAGTCCAACCCCCCTGCAGGGAGCAGGGACATCTGCAGCTACAGCAGGGTGCCTGGAGCCCCATCCACCCTGACCTTGAGTGTCTCCAGGGATGGGACATCAACCACCTCCCTGGGCAGCCTGTCCCAGTGTTTCAGCACCCTAAAATGATTTAAGGGGCATAAAAGAGATGGGACAGGAGACTACTCTCCATAGGCAGAGTACCCAAGTCCATGAGGCAAGTGGCAAGTCCACTGCAGCTTTTCAGTGCTGCTCTGAAGCATTTCTGCTATAATTTATCAGAGAAATGCACTATTGTCTAAATTATGTGGTACCTAAAAGCAACAAAACCATAGCAGGAAAATAGCTTTTGCAGAAGTACGTGTATTAATATTGCTCCGTCCCTTCAGTGACATGGAAAATGATGGAAGAGCTGCAACTAGAAGGAAAAGGAAGGGTCACTGGCCTTGAGCACCACAAAACTTTTAGCAAACTTGAGAAACAGCTCATAGGACAAGTATGGAGAGATGGCTGCTGTTCTCACCAGTTAACAGTTCAGTCTTTTTAAAAGCAAAGTATCCTCCATTCTGGACAGATGCTCTGTTCTAGAAAAGTTAATTTCCTAGCTGACAAGAATGATGGCATTATCAGAAGAAAACTCATGATAAAAACAGGCACAGCCATTTGAGATTAACACAGCTGGACAAGGCTGGGTCTGACCCACTGGACTGCTGAAAGCATCATCTCAGCCATGCTGGAATCGTTCCTGGCCTCTGTGCAGACACAGGCAACACATCTGACTTCAAGTCACTCTCTGGGGAAGAGGGGTGGTCACCCAAACCCACCCTCTGAAGTGACTTTATGAAAAAAGCACAGAGCAGTCCTCCCAGGATGTCTGTTGTACCCACAGTGTTTTATGGCATGGAGAACTCCACTCTGGGGAGCCCCCCCTGCAGTGCTGGGGCAGCTCTGGAGTCCTCAGCACAGCAGAGCCAGGGAGCTGCTGGAGCGGGGCCAGAGGAGCCCCAGCAATGCCCCGAGG
>NW_008593536.1:0-7621 GCF_000691845.1 Merops nubicus | reverse complement strand
GATTGGGACTAGAAAGAAGGGATAATTTTGTGACTCTGAGGCTGGTGAGCCCCTGTCCCAGGCTGCCCAGAGAGGTGGTCGCTGCCCCATCCCTAGAACCATCCCAGGGGAGGTTGGCCGGGGCTCTGAGCACCCTGCTCTAGCTGCAGATGTCCCTGTCCCTGCAGGGGGTTGGACTGGATGGCCTTGAAAGGTCCCTTCCCACCCAAAGCATTCCTTGGTTCTATGGCCAGCACGGACTCTGCAGGCTGAGCAACATCATCAGGGAAGTGGGTGGCCGTGAATCTCAGAACCACAGAGTGAGGAACCTTAATGGTCACCCAGCTGCAATCCTCCTGCCGTGGGCAGGGACACCTCCCACTGCAAGGTGCATCAGGATCAAAATATTGACCAAGTTTTCAGTACTGCCAGAATCACCCCAAAATATATACAGGGCGTGTACCTATATCTCACTTTATAGGTTTTCACACTGGATGAACTTTTTGGCCATAATAAATTAATCTCTGCTCCCCTCGTTCCCTTAAAATGTGTAGGTAAATACCAGGCCTGCTGTGCAGCCGCTCATTAACAAGGTGCCAGTTTTGATGTTGAATTCTTTCATCTCATCTTGAAAAGATGACAGAACTTAGAAGTGCTAATTCCATATCTGCATTTCGGAGGCTCCATATGTTCCCATGTACAACCAAGTAATTCATCTGCAGATGTTTAAGCACCGATTTTGTCAGTGACTAAACACCGAGATCAGTTTATGTCGTTTACAACTTTGTTTCTACAATCTAATGTCTTCAACTACCAAACAGATCAACTGAGGGCCCATATTTATGTTCCATATAAACTTTATTCACTTGAATATCCTTCTTGATCTTAGACATAGAAAACAGCAACAGATTCAATCTCCCCACCCCCCACCCCCCCCTTCCTCCTTTTTATTTTCTAGAGTGAACATTTTGTCTAGGTTTTGGTAATTTTCCCATTTAACACAGAAGGACAGACATACACAGTGGTTTGATACTGCAAACATCACTGCAGGAAAATGAACAATTTCACCTAAAAAGCATTCTGCTTGGCACTCAAAGTTGCAGCATCGTGGTTTAACAGAAGAGAAAGCAGAAACACCAGCAAAACTGCAGTACAGTCCTACTTCTAAGCAGTTCTGGAGGTAACTGAAGTATTTTGGAAAAGATAAGAAATCCCTGTGATTAGGGAAGACAAGCACATAATGCACTGTCTGAACTACAGGCTGACTAGAATCTGGGCATAACTACTGATGCTACAAGAGGCAAGCTGTAACTTATGACCATATTACTTCAAATTCACATAATGGCTAAATTATTAATTTAAACCACAATTTAATGCTTGCAATCTAAATTATTCAAAGGCATGCAGAACTCAGAAATACTGGGAATAAAAAAAACGTTCTACTTCTAAGGAATCTAAAAGTTTAATGTGGTAGAACATGAGAATAATGCAGGAAGGACTTTGTAAATTACAGTAATTCAGAGTTATAACAGGACATTTGATATTTTGCCTGGGAAACAGAAATAAAGGGTTGAGCTGGGCAGCATTCAGTAGTCAAGAAACCTTGGGGACTACTGAGTCCTTCTGTTAAATCAGACTGCACAGCCCAAATCTCCTGGGATCATATCATAAGTGACTACCATGGATCTATATAACAGTAATGAAACATGATTAGCTAAATAAAATTAAAACCATGTGCATTTATAGAGCTGCCTTTGTGAGTTTTCTGCACTTCCTCGTTTACTTGTGACATTCTCTTCTCAGGGCAAAGCATCTTCTAATAGCTTGGTGCTTTACCAGATAAAACACAACACGACTGAAATGCAAACGTTGTCCCCAATTTGCAGTCAGAGCAAGGTCTCCTGTTTTAAAGAAATAAACTTTAGAATTTGTAGTGACAACTTTTTTAATTCATGCCATTGAGTGTACTGCTAGAAGAATGTCATTTAAGTCTCTGTATTTGCAATAAAAATCTAATAGCTTAGCACAGCCCAGAGCATAAAGAAATTACATTACTCATTGTGTAATATTAACATGTTAAAAAAAATAAAGCATCCATCAGGAAAGTTAGCTGAAGGCATTATGCTCGTAAAAAGGAGAAGCAGGTAAAGGTGTACTGCTAGATATTCCTGTCAAAATTATGGGATGCCTGCAAACACTTCTACTAGTAACTTAAAGTTAGTCTCACAAATGAAAGGAAGGACCAAATAAAACACTTGCTCAGGTTTATTCTTTCAGATTTACCTCCTGAGTGTTACCCAACAGGTAATCTAACCTTTTCTTCAACACACTGTTTTACTGTTGCAGGAACTCTGTGATGAATTAGGTACCCCTAAAATGTGGGTGGAATTTTTCTGGAACAATCCTATGCCACTGGTGTAAATCAGAGTCCAGGGACTCGAGGTTCAGCACATGGGAAAAAAGCAAAGCACGTTCTAGGAACTCTGCAACAAAGAAAGGAAGCACTTTGTCAGCATTTAAATACTTTAACCTTGTCCAGCACTCTGTTCCTGATCTCTTTCTTAGCTGCATCTCCATCTCCAGTGTTTGAAAGATGAAGAAAAGGATTTACAAAAAAGCATCAATCACAGCACCCCCAGCTCATTCCAAACTACTTAGTGTGTCTTTAGTAAGCATGTCATGATACCACAAGAAGCTAAAAATAAAAAGCACATGATCTTGCACCTAAAGATAATATAACTCACTTTTGAATGCCTGACTGAAATTATTAATATGCTTTAGTTTTTAAATATTATAAAAACTAACCACATAGTTGTGTAACATGCCATATTTTATCACATTGTCATCTTCATGCACAATTACTAACAAAATACTTCTGATATATCAGTATTTTAACAGATGTATATATAAAATGCAGCTAAAAAGATAAAAAACTGATTGGCTTATTAAAATTGACACTTCTAATAAGTGGTCATAAAAGTTTCATTTTTAACAAGTGGGTTTTCATCCTTACAATAATACTTGACGCTTATAGTGTATTGCATTCCAATTACCACAGCAAATACTTAATTAATTACATCAGACAGCAATGGTGAGACAGTAAGGCTGCAGTCTCTTTATTATACAGTAACATTTGACAGCTCCCAGAAAATACAGCAGAGCAGTGCTGTCAGAAGTTAATGTAGGAATGGTGCTCTGCTACTTTGCTCTCCACAGATCAGGTCGTTCCTCAGGTAAATCACACTCGTTTGAACCACAAGTCTTCAGCCATGTCCCTCTCCTCAACAGCAAGACTCTGAACAGGCCACAACAGGGAAAAGACAGCATCAACCAACAGCAACAGATGCATGCCTGGGGGGAATGCTTTTCCAGAAATCAGTTAAGAAGTAAGTAAACAGAGAGCATATAAAAGACAATGCTATTTGCTGACAAAAATCTGTGTAGGGTGCTCAGATACTCCCGTTGAACACCTGCCATATGTTGGGGTTTTGAGCATATGGATTCTGGCAAACTGCCACTGTGGAAGCAGGCTGTTGAACACCTGCCCCATTCCTGCAGGGAGAAGAGAAACCAAGGGCTGTACAGCAGGGAAACTCTGGTAAGAAGTTATACCTGTGTCTGCCTTCAGAACTCCTCACTCAACCACCACAGCCATGGCCCCACCAAAGCCTCAGCTGCCACAACTCCCATTCAACATTTCTGTACACAGGCTACCCAGCTTTCTCCTTCCCAGGAAAACAGCTCTGAATCTTGCATCATTTTTTCATGCTTTAACTATATCACAAAGGCTGACCAGAATGGAAAAGGCTGTGAATGTCTCTCTGGATGAACACCTTCCTGCACACCAGAGGGTGGTGGCAGCTCACCCAGTGGACCTATGCTCATGTAAAAGGTACCACTTGGGGAAAAAAGTCCAAAGCCACATTCAGTCTTTCCTCACCACCAGGAGGATGCAGAGGCTGCTTAAACATTTACAGGGGCAGAAGAATCTTGGTGTTTTGTTTCTTCTAAAAGGAGGTTTAGGATGGTCCCTCCTTCCTCTACAGGTGAGTAATGATTTACTGCTAGCACACAATGATCTCAAAACAGGCCAGCTGCTCTCCTACAAATTTAATGCTTTTCTTCCTCTTCCCCCATCCATGCCCCTGTGTCTGCACCATTTTTCACCCCTTGTACTGAGAACCTCCTTCAGACTACATTTCTATTCTCTTAGATAAAACACTAAGAGTAACCAAGGACTATACTTAATACTTTCTAGAGGAATACTTCAGAAAGATTTGATCTTCCAGTCTTGTAAAAGTGGATAGGAATGTTAAAAATCTCTGTTGTCCAAACCTCCTCCTGGCAGAAAATAGTGCATTTCTTGTTTCTTTCCTGCTCCTCTCTCAAACCTAACCTGGGAGTCTGGCAGAAGATTCTGAAAAAAGATGGTCAACCCACCATGTAGCTATGCAACAAAAATGGAGATACCCACCTTTACAAAACCCAGTTCAACAAAGCAGGGACAAAGAAATCAAGCAACAATCCCAGTGGATACAAAAGCAGCTACAAAAATTAAAAGCTTGGCTGTAGCTCTTGGCCACGATACTGAGGACTGCAAAGGTCTGGGGGAAAAAGAATATTGCAGAATGTATTTCCTACTGGAACAAACTGCATGAGTAGAACAGAAACATGCCTGGAAACATCTCCCCTCCAGCCTTCAGGCAGAACAAACCAGGCAGGACAGACAGGCTGCTGAGACAGTGATGTGAAGCTTGATGCCTAGATTCCTGAGCTGCTGCAGACACCAAGGCAGCTGCTGATGTGCTGAAGCAAACTTTCTTTTGGAAAAGAAAAGGATTCAAGCACATAGAAATTTCAGTGCTTCTAGAACAAAACACTTCAAAATATTAGCAGCAAGGAAAAAAAAAAAAACAAAACCAGAAAGTAAACCTTATGCCAGGGTTTTTTTCACAAGGTGAAGTGTTGTCTCCTGAACTGCTCCAGGGTCCTGTCTCTACTTGGGCCTGACGTTCCATCTCAGGTAGACAAGTGCTCATTTTGCACCTCCACTCACCCGTTTCTGTTTAAGGCAGGTCCCATCCCTGCTTAGGAAATCCTGAAAGTCTGCAATGATCTTTTGATGAACACTGGTACTAGGAACAACTGGTAATTGGAAAAAAAGGGTATGCCCACAAAACTACTAAATTGGCTGAAGCAAACCTCTAAAAACATATGCTTTATTTACAGACTTTCAGCAGTACAGTGAGTTGCCCTCTTTCTTCTTGCTTTTCTTTAATGACAGCTGAGCTTTTTGGATGACAGTTTGATCTCAGCGAAGGTGAGATAAGATTTCAGACAGTAAATATTATTTGTTAAAAGCTACTTTAAATCACCAAATTAATAAAAAAAAAACCCCAACACTTCCAACAGTAACATAGATTGTTATACTTTTCATATTCTGAACAAGCTTTCCTTTTTCTTAGCAAACGTCAGCTCCTTCTAAGTTCTCAGTAACTTCCAAAACTTTCTTTCATAGAATGTGCAAATTTTCTGACTTCTGTGTTAAGGAAAATGTCAACCAGCACCTGTAAAGGAGACAGTCATAATTCCTCTCTCCTGCCCACCTCTGCCGTGTCTTAGACTAGACCTAGAACAAGACTTTCATTCAGTAATTATTAAGATTATTAAATCCTTACACTGATTACACAGGGAGAGAACCAGGTAGTAGAAGAAAGAACATTGCAGTTTCCAGTCCACAGAGCAGATTCTTGGCTGAACCTAAAATTTATCTGTTCCAGGGAGTTCCTGACTCCCTTCAAATGAACTTTTCTGAGAAACTGGTTGTCTGTTTCTAATCACACCCTCCCAGCTTTCCTTACAAAAGCTCTTTAACCAACCTCAGGCACAGCTGCTGCCTCACAGGCCCACCAGACACAGAGTTTGCTCCTTATTTATACACAACCTCTGCAATGAGTGCAGACACCCTGCAACTGCTGCTCCTGCCCACAGGACACACATACCTGTGGCACGGGGAGAGCCGAGTACCGGTGATGTGCTGCACTGCACACCCTCCCTACACCATGTCAGCAATAAATCTGCAAAAGTGAGAAACTTCTGCCAAGTGCTGCAGCTGAATGCTGCTCTGCCCAGAAGTTCCCTTACCAGCTAAATTCCTGTGTGCCTACAGAAGAACTTCCAGTTAATTCACCTTCAAATCTTCTCCAAACACCTCCCCTGAATCAACTCGTGAAAACTCACAGCAGCAATAACATTCATTCCATCTTGATTTCCCTTGGAACAACGGGCTTTTACACTTAGTGAACGACCACAGTGTGTGAAAACAAAAACTTTCAAGACATTTACACACTCCAGCACATCCCTAAAATGTCTTCATTCCTAGGGGACCAGGGGAACTATGAGCAAAATTAGTGGCAACATCCTGTGGAAAACAAAGAGGTACAAAAATCTTACAAGTGCTTCACATTGTACTAAAAGCAACACTACCCTCAGTACAGCCCAGCCTCCACAGGATGTTCCATTAGCTGTTCTGAAAGTTCATTTTCTAACAAGAGTGACTCGAGCTGGTATTTGAGCTCAAACACCTTTCCTACCTTTCAACGACGAAGGGGGGCAGGGGGCCAGCAGTGCCCCGGAGCTCCTCCCGCCCAGGCTCCGAGCCCCCAGGCACAGGTGGGGGTTATTCCGAGGTGAGGCTGCGGTAAGCCCGGCAGCGTGTGGAGCCACCCTCCAGCTAAGAGGATTACAGCCAGATTTAGACTCACGGGGGCCACGGCAGCGGCTGGACTGGGGCTCCCGTGCCCGGAGCTGGAGAGCTGCTGTCCCCTGCCCAGCCGGGGCCAGGACCCACTCCGGCGGCGCTCGCGCGTTTCTCTCGCTCCAGTTACCCATTCCCAAAGCCCAACTGGAAGCAGACTGAGTGTGAGTAGCCTATGCTAATTTTAGGAGCTTAGATACACTCACTACACACCCTCCAGGTTCTGTCCTCCAGAGAAACTCTTTAAAATCTTTTCTGTGCTTCAGGGCAGAAAAGCCACCACTGGCACATAAAGGGGAGGCACTGCCATTAAAAAGGCAAGGAAGACTCTCAGAAAGAAGTTCTCAATAAAGACAGAGGAAAATCTACATGAAGGGAATCATAAAAAAAAAACCACTGTGAGTTTTGATTCACTACGGAACTGCCTGTTTTCCTCTGGCAGTCTGTGGAACTCACAGTCCCCAACTAGCCCATGCCTCACTTCCTCAGCGCGAGGAGAACTCTGAGCCCTGCTGGCTGCAGCTCCACAAACTGACAGCCCAGGGGAACCCCTCTCACGGCCAGTGCCAGCGAGGGAGGGCAGCTGCTTAACCCCCCACCTGGATCCAACCACCCGTCCTGTGGCACCCGAAAGTCCCTGCATCACACAGGGCCCAGGGCTCCAGACACCCCCTCCCCACCTGCAGCACTCCTCAGACACCTCCCCTGGGGTGCCAGAGATCCTGACTGAAACCATTCCTACTTGTGAGGAATCTGAACCTCTCATTCCCATGTGAAAGGGAACTTCAAATGATCGGTGTAATAAGCAACTTAACTAGAAACATAAATTTATGTGTTTGCACCAAGCCAGCCAAACATATAATCATAGGATCGTTTTGGTTGGAA
>NW_008593535.1:0-35721 GCF_000691845.1 Merops nubicus | reverse complement strand
AGGATACTATGATTCTATGATTCTAAATGAAAAATAGACCTAAACCCCAAAATTGCAACTGCAAATTTGTAGTCTCTAAATTCTGTTTTTGAGGATGAAAATTGGTAAGACTTCAGTGACACATTCAGACTTTGAAGAGAAGAGTGAAGGCTGAACAGAATCTCTCCTTTTTGCCAGCTCTTGTAATGCAAAGTAAAGGGGATACTGGCTCATAGTACAGTAAAATTAGTTTAGAAAGAATAAAAAGAACTAAAGATCTCTAGAGTAAAATAATGAGGTGAAATGCCAGGGATTGTCATTAGGGTGGAATATTTTATAACTAAATAGCTTTATGACTGTAATATTCACTTGGAGAAATAAAAGGTCATTGTATGATAAAAGATTTATGTAATTGGCACGTGCTTCAAAACTATCATGACATTCTGAAAGGTTGTGGTTTTTTTTTTTTTTTTCTTCTATAGTAAGCATTTTGTTTTTGTTCAGAGTTCCTTGTGGCAGGTATTTCATTCCCCTTTGGCCCCAGATACTAACTACTTCTAGAGAGGGAACTAAGTTAGGTGGAACACTGACATTATTGGTATGATTAAACTTAAAACTTTTGCAAAATGTACTCTGTTTATTTTTGATCCCGTAAATATTGCAAGGTTATATTTGTGTTTCTTTAAAGCGTGGTCCTCAGATGCCTTTGATATTTCTTTATGTTGTGGACACATGCATGGAAGATGAAGACTTGCAGGCTCTGAAGGAGTCCATGCAAATGTCGCTTAGTCTTCTGCCACCAACTGCCTTAGTAGGTCTCATTACTTTTGGCCGAATGGTGCAAGTTCATGAGCTTGGCTGTGAAAGAATTTCCAAAAGTTATGTCTTCAGAGGAACAAAAGACCTATCTGCAAAGCAGCTTCAGGTAATGTACAGAAACAAACAAAAAGATGTCATGAAGGTGATGATGATGAAGAACTTTGAATAGTCTGTAAACAAATTTTATTATAAAATCTTATGTATTTGTCCACAGGAAATGTTAGGGCTTACAAAAGTAGCTGTTTCACAAGTTGGCCGGGGTCCTCAAGTGCAGCAGCCGCCACCTTCTAACAGGTAATGTGCTTAAAACATCTAAAAAGCATACCTTGACTACACTGATTTACTGAAAAACTTGCATTTTATGACAATGAAAGCCATCAACTGACCATTGAACCTTTTGATTTACTAGGAGACTAATGTCTATAGCCTGTTTCTTTCCTAAAGTTTGTACTGAGAAGAAAAGACCTAATGAGTGATGGTAAAATCATCTGGATGATGCTTTGGAAATGTTTTGAAAGAATGTTATATATGTAAACAATGGCGCTTCTGTTTGTTGGTATGATAGAAAGTGTCAACAGCTGCTTTAGTGCCACTTTCTTAAATGGATATCCAGTTTTTCCTTCCCTGTTCCTATCTCTTCTGTTTCTGTCTCTCTTATTTGAAATAGTGGCTTGGTGATACATTTTTTAACAATTAGAATCTTAACTAATTCCATGTATTTGTCTACAGATTTTTGCAACCAGTGCAGAAAATTGACATGAATCTCACAGACCTTTTGGGTGAACTGCAACGGGATCCTTGGCCTGTTCCACAAGGAAAACGGCCCTTACGTTCTTCTGGAGTGGCTCTTTCTATAGCTGTGGGGCTCCTTGAGGTAAGAGCTTTAACTCCAGTTGTGCTTACATGTAAACAGATGATTTTGCTGCAGAAGAGCTGCCACAATCTATACGTAAAAACCTTAGTAATTGATTCATGTTAGATTTGTATGATGATTCTGATGGGATCATCCCTTACGTGCTTAGAATAATTGTGTTTATACATTTTAATAAGGCAAAATTGAGACTTTGAATTAATGACAGATTTAATTTTGGGGAGGAAAAAGATGTGTTTATTGTTCGAATCCTATAAATGTGATAAATACTCACGTAACTATTGTTCAATTTGTAGCAAAACCAGATGGTTTTATTTGTCTTTTTATTTTCTGCAGTGTACTTTTCCTAATACTGGTGCACGTATAATGATGTTCATTGGAGGACCAGCTACACAAGGACCTGGCATGGTTGTTGGGGATGAATTGAAGTTACCTATAAGATCATGGCATGACATTGAAAAAGACAATGCTAAATATGTTAAAAAGGGTACTAAGGTAAGAGATGGTCATGGGTGATGTTTTAGGCACCTTACCAGTAGGCAAACATTTACATTGCTTGGAACTGTAAAATACTAGTAGTGGTAGCAAATGTATAAAGAGGTGGGAATTGTGTGGTTTTGTTTAGTTGTCTCTGAATAGTGGTATGTCTTCAGGAATTTATTTGGAAATCTCAGTATCTTAAGTTAGGACTTTGCCTGGCTCACATTGAAGCTCTCTGGACTGTTTCTCCAGTTTGAATTGGAAAAGGTTGATGTGACTAAGCGGTCTATCTAGAGTGAGGCTGTCTGCTTCAAAGACAGATGCACAGAACTGTCTCTGTGGTTGGGGGAGGGTTAGGCAGTAGAATTTAGGCAGAGTTTAATTCATCTGAAGCGTACTTTTGGGCAGGTGAACTGCATCCAAAATCTGTTCAGAGTTCATCTTAACTGTTACAGGAGCTTAAACGCTTAGCTCAGTTGTGGGCACTTGTCATTATAGACAGTTGAGATGAGAAAGGTAAAATCAATTCAGTGTGTTGGATCTAGTACTTAATGCAAAGTTTAAAAAGGAAAAAAAAATCAAGGTAATTTTCTAGTTGAAATAGCCACCACTGGTCTGTGTAGTGTGAGTCAGGTTCTCAGCTGGTCAGAAAAAAAATTACCTGTGTTGAAAATTCCAGTCTTAGTTTTAACTTCAGGAAACAAATATTCTTTCAGCTTGCATTGAAGTATGATGTGAATAAAGTGTGATAACATTTTAGAAGAATTAGGATGAGGAGTGTTCATGTCATAAATTGCTATGAACTGTATTTTCGTCTTGGATTTAGCATTTTGAAGCCCTGGCTAATCGGGCTGCAACAAACGGTCATGTTATTGACATATATGCATGTGCATTGGATCAGACTGGTCTTCTGGAGATGAAGTGTTGTCCCAACTACACTGGGTATGTGCCTATTCGTTTTAAAGTAGTATATGAACATGATGTTCTTCATGATTTTAAAATTGTTTAACGGGAAGCACTTACCTAAACATCCTGATCCATTTATAAAATAAATGCACAAACCCGCTCTGGTGGTTGCACTTGTACTGGAACGCTGGAATTTCTCAGCTTCTGGCAAATTTATCACCACAACTGTGGATTTAATCAAAAAGGGGTTTGCTGTTTTTCTTTTAATATGATCTGTTTGAGGCATAAATAACATGGATTCTTTTAAGTAGGCCATTTATCCTATGCATCGTTGCTCATTTCCTTTGCAGTTTGCGTATATGTAGGCTGCAGGTTTCAGTAAAGATGTGGACATGTCATTCTTCTTTTTCTTGCTGTTCGGAGTGGTACAAATTGCTGTGTTAATCTTTTTGTCTTGTTTATGCTTTCCTATGCACTGTTGTTCATAGGTTCAACTACTTTCTTAGGTGATTATTGGGTGCATCTATTGCTCCTGATTTTTGCTCCCTCTGTCCAGTTCTACATTTCAGATGTGGTCTTGTATTCCCTCCAGTTTGTCTTGCCATCAGTTCGCTGTAATGTGATCAAAGCAACTTCTATTCTTTCTCATGAAACCACTCCCCTGTTTTCTGTCACTGTGGATGACACCCTTACCCTTCCTGATCTGCAGTCTGGGACAGCTTTTGATTCTCACTTGCATGTGAAGTACCTCGTTAATTTTGTAAATCCTGCCAATTCTTCCTCTGTATCGTTGCAAAGACTGTCTTTTCTTTCTCTTTCTGAAAGTCTTTCCTACACTCATAATATTTCATCTGCACTAGTATAGTCACCTGCTTTACATATAATTTGATTTTTAGGTTAGGCTTCTGTATTCAGTCTGGGTTCTTTTGCCAAGCTCATTTTTCTTGCTTGTTACAGTTAGCTTTGTCAATACCAATTGTGCATAACATTAAATGAAGCATCTTTGCTTATCAGTTTAATAACTGATGTATCTGTGGCTAAGGGGCCTTCACAGTTGCCTGTCAGTATCTTTGTATGACAGAGGAACGTAAGCACATGCTAGTATCTAGACTTACCAAGAAGAATGAGAGATGCAGCTGCAGGTTGTGATGAACTTACACCACTGAGTTTCAGGACAGTTTGTCTATTTCTCCTACAGCTGTTCCTGTTTGGTTTGGTTACATCCTGCTCACAAGGAGCAACTTCTGTTTGTGCTTGTGTCAGTGTTCTTCTATCTTTGAGTATCTGTCTGAAAACATATACCTTATATAACATGTTTTGGGTGTAATGTTTCACCTAATACATATTTTACTAATAGGATTTAGTTCATGTTTTTTGATGAATAAACCCAGTATCTCCCATTACTACTTCCTGAGCGCAGTGTATGATATTCCACGATAAGTGGCGTCTATTGCAGTTACATTCACAGAATATCGCTAAGCATAAAAATAAATTGTGCTTCTTAAGCACAGATTTAAACATGAAGTATTGAGTGAACTACACAAATAAAAGTATGTGGAAATAAGTCTGCAATATTGAACATTAGAAGTCAACTGACCTTGCATGACAAGATTATGAGACATTCATAATGTTGGAGTCCAGTGTAGTATTTTCCCAGTGAAAGATTTGGTTATATATTATAATCACAGTGACCTTAAAATACTGAACAGGCAAGAAGCTCACTTGAAAATTTAATCCCTAACATTGTGGCAAAATATTAATTTAATGACAGTCCATTTTAGAAAGGCAAAAATGTGCCTCACAATAAACTGTCTTTAGTTTTGATCTTTAATAGAAATAAGCTATATAAGTCCTGTGTGCTAAATTATTGCATTATAAGTAATCTATTTTAACTGGAGGGTTTTGTTTGTCTTTGTTGTTGTCTAGAGGCTACATGGTAATGGGAGACTCTTTCAATACGTCCTTATTCAAACAAACCTTTCAGAGAGTATTCACAAAAGATATGCAAGGACAGTTTAAAATGGGATTTGGTGGTACTTTAGAAATAAAGGTAAGAATTCAAAAACGCAGTGTGTTAGTGAAATGCTGGAGTGGGATGGCTATGAATGGTGGAATCTTTGCCCTTCAAAGAATTTTTAGGAACATGCTAAAGAGATGTGTTAGGGTTGGCTTAGGCATAGCTAAGCTTTGTTACTGTTACTGCCTAGCTATCTTTTTGCAGTTTGGTGATTTTTGTCATTGTGTCAGGTATAATGTTAATTCCTCCTTACCTTGCATTCAGTGACAGCTAACAGGGACACCAAACTAAAATAAACGCCTCTGTTAGAAACTCACAATGCTCTGTCCGTAGATTCCGGTATCAGTAGTGGGTGTTTCTTGGCTTGAGGTCCAGGTTCTTTATGTAGTCCAGGATAGCTTTCATTTTCCATCCTTATCAGAATTCACTCTGGCACTTCAACAATGTTTATTTTCACCTCAACTCCTGTGAGAAGTTTAAAGCTCAGGGTGCTGTAGGTCAGGTACTGTCTTCCTTGATGTTTCTTGCAAAATGTTACAGTTCTGCTGTGTGGAAAAATATGGGGCTATTTTCTTGTTCAGTGAAATTCTGCATAAGTTTTTAGTACTAGGACAGATAATTGAACTTTTTTTTTTTTCCCATGTGTGTGTTCTTGAGAATTTTATTGGAAAATCCTGGAAAATGTAAAAAGGGAGCCCCAGTTCTAGAGGGATGTACAAATAAATTCAAGGAGGAAAATGACATTGGAAGAATGTAAATAACTGGATTTTGCTTTTAGCTAAATATGTTTAGGAGATGGAGTATAAATTTATGTGGGGTATGTACAGGCCTATCTTACCAGTCTTCAGTTTTAATCTCATCTTGTGGCTATTTTAATTACTTTGGTAAAAAATAGACATTGTCCAGTATACATTCTAGGCCCTGAGTTTTATCAATACTGGCAGCTTTTCTCCATGTTTTAGTTTATGTTCATGCTGTTGTTTCAAATGTATGAATTGGTACAGCAGACGTATGTAGTGGAATGTAGAAAGTGAGCCCATGAAGTTTCTCTAAATGTTTCAAGCATCATTATATAGATAATGTTTTGTAGAGGTACCAAGAGTCTGATATGCATTGAAGTTTTTGTTAACTAATGATAAAATAAGAATAAATTCTTCTTAGTGTGGCATATTAATGTATTTTTTTTTTCTAAATATCAAGACTTCAAGAGAAGTAAAGATTTCTGGAGCGATTGGACCCTGTGTCTCTCTGAACTCTAAAGGACCTTGTGTCTCAGAAAATGTGAGTCAACTTTGCTGAAAATGAAGGTTGTAACCTGCTACAGAGAAGCATGATTTTGGATTTCTGGATTTGAAGAGAGGCTGAAACTTTTTAATAAATGGAACACATAGTATTTTACCAGTTTTACATTGCATACATGCAAGGGCTGGTTTTTTTTTTTCAGTAAGCTCCTCTTCACTGCTAGATTATATTCAAGTTGTATTGGATCTTGAAGATCCTTTGTTACTTGTTTAGGTTTGCCCACTGGGTGGTTGCTTTAAAATTATTGCAGAGAAGTTATTTGCTGGTGTAGCAGAAACCAAGTAGGAAGTGAGTTAGAGTGCTTTATTAACCTCAGAGCTATGTCCTTTTATCCAAAGAGAACTATAAAAATACTTTTGTTTAGAAAGACTGAGAGAACAATAGGACACAAGACTATGGAAGCATCCACTTTATCTTGGTCCTGTCTTCCCCTTTGTGTAGCTGTTTCACTAAATGCACGTTTAATTAACTGATGAGACTATCCAACTAGTACAGGCTCCTGAATTAACTCCTTTAAATTTACATCAGACTTAAATCATCATTTATTTTCTTACCAAATAATATTATTACAGCTTAATTTTGCACTTAATCACTAAAACAATTCCTGCAAGTAACCAAGATATCTTACATTTCAAAAGTCTCACTTTCCTTCCTAGCAATCTGCATAATAGAAAGTATGAAAATGCTTACAAATGGCCATGCTGATGTTCACATGTTTTTCATGCCTAATTTTTTTTTTTTGTATTTATGATGGCATTTTTATGAGATAAAAATTTCAGTATAATCAGCATTTTTTTTTCTCCTAGTGATATGGTGCAGATTTTCTTCATTGCCTGAAGGACTGCATGTATTACAAAAGAAAGTTAAAAATCTAAAAAATATACATCACTCTCTGTATATAGTTACCCTGTTAGTTACTAGAGATCTTGTGACCACATACTGTATACTATGTAAGCTGTCTGCTGGAAGTTTTACTCATGTGCCTCAGAAGAGTCATTCCACTTACATATGCTTCTTAGTGCTTCTCTTGGGACTGTTTAAGTGAAGTCTAGTACTTTTTCCTGTTTTGGACTTGATTTTTCCATTTTTCTAATGCCATTTCCTTGTCTTTCTAACATTTAAATCTTTTGCAGTAGTCATCTTTTTTATATTATTTCTGCATTCAGAGCTGCAGTTATTTTACAGGAGTGTTTGTCTGAGACGCTGACAGAGTGAGGAGGGAGGAAACTTTGGGAGAGAGTAGTTGTAAACAATTACCTGTGATGTCCAGATGTACTACACAAACAAGGTAATAATTCTGGTTTGTAAAAGTATCACAAAATCTTTCTACAGGAGATTGGAACAGGAGGTACTTTTCAGTGGAAGATCTGTGGACTTAATCCTACTACAACACTTGCGCTGTACTTCGAGGTGGTCAACCAGGTAATAAATATTTGTCTACTTGTCTGTTAAACATAGTAATTTTATTTGATTTGATTGCTGAAGCCTATATTTTTGTGTGGTTCCTTCAAGAATGGTAGCAGTGGTACAAATGATGCTGTCATTTTGTATTGTCAGACTTCAGAGATGACACTAACAGCTTAATGATGAGCTAATCTTCTTGAATATGATGAGAACCAAAGAGCTCTACAAATTTTTAATAGAGTTGGTAATTAAGTCAAATTTTTCAGTGTTGCTTACTAATGTATATCAATTGCAATATATGAAAGTACTGTCATCTGTATATTTAAAAGTGCTTTTCAGTGTTTCTCTGATGTTTTAGTTACAGGGGAATTCCTCCATAATGTTAAATTTTAATTTATACTTTAATTGCTCAGTATTTGCAAGTAAAGGCTGGCTTCATTGAAATGCACCAGGGGCAAATAGCCTGCTTTTCTGTCTCCCTGAGAGTGTACTAGGAAAGAGGATAAAAGCAGAACAAGTAAATGTGTTACGTTCTTCTAGAACTTTCCCTTCTTCCAAATATTTGAAGCTCAGGAACTATGTGAGCTGACTGTAGTTTCAATACATTTAATGTGCTGTATTGCATACTTTATAACCTGTGCAAAAGTCTGTAATCTTGAAGTTACCTTAGCCATTTTTCATTTTACATTTTGCATGTTTATTTTGGTCTCATTTTATTAGTAGCTCTAAAACTGGTCTGGTTGAAGTGTGTAATAGTTGATTTCAACTGTCCTTGTCTTTTGGAATTGCTTATCTTGTTAGCAGTGTATAAACCTGTATTTCTACTGACCAGAGGTTTAAAATTTCAGTTTACACCTGGATTCCAGTCTTTGTTTCAGTGACACTTTCTGGGATTCATTAATCAACATTTTAGAGTAGTATCAGCTTTGTTGTCCTTTAATTCCAATGAATCAGATAATGTTCAAATAGAATCTAAGGAAGTCAACAGTTGTAACACAGCCTCTTTGAGAGTACTTTCTTTGCAATAGTATGTGGAAGGAGAGAGCTCTGGTTGCTTTAGGAGTATCTGGTAGGGGCAGCAACTGCACCTAACGTCCCTCAACAGTCTCCAAGTTTATTAATTAGTTTATTAGTGTTTTGTAAAGGTACTCAACATGACAAAAGCACCAGCTAATACATTTACGTAACTTGAGCTGCCTATTGCAAAGAATTATATAATTTTCTAGTAGTTTATATGTTTTCAAATTATATTGTGAAATCTCAAGATTCCCCTCCTTTTTTTTTTTCCTTCCATACTTAGCACAATGCTCCCATTCCACAAGGAGGACGTGGTGCAATCCAGTTTGTGACTCAGTACCAGCATTCCAGTGGACAGAGACGTATCAGGGTGACCACGGTTGCCAGAAAGTATGTTTTACTTGTGGGGAATAATTTTCGAAAAGCCAGGGTATATATTTGCCTTTTAATCTATAGATTTTGCAACCAGTCTGTTGTTCTGGGATATGCAGTTCTGCAAGTGGTGGAGGCATGATCATACCTTTGAGATGGTTGCCTCTCTTGTTCTGTGGGCTGTTTCTTCTCTGAGAGGTTGCAGTGGCTGTATAGTGATGTTGTAGGAGTGCTCTGAAGTAACCTAAGTGATTTTAGATGAAGAGGAAGCTTTGAGTGAAATGATATGACCTAAACTGTGGAGATGATTTGACTTAGGGAATGGCAAAAGTCACCTCACAGCATTACTTGAGAGTGCTTGCTGCAGTTCAGGGGGGTGTAAACACCTGTTCTTTCATGTATAATCTTTACCTGCAGCTTCCTTGATCCAATTTACTTCACAGTTTTAGAAAGTGAGGTTTAATATTATGCAGGCGTTTTCCAATGTCCAATGATATTTCCTTTAAGCTGAAAGAGATCATTGGTTGGTTAATTAGATGGATAATTATTTGTCAACAAAAGCATTGCCCTTACTGTTGATAATATTTTTTTAACTCTAATTCTATTAGTAAAATCTTGGTGACTGAACAAAAGGACAGATTAATAGTTTACCTTGTAAATTGAAAAGAATAAGCAAGGTGCACAAGTAAACTGCTAGTGTGGGAATGTGTGGTTAGCTTGATGGTCAGTGTTTTCTACAACTTACCTTTCACAATATATTGTTTTTACTGTAACCATTTTATATGTGGCATTATATTTTAGCTCACTGATTGCATGGGAGCTGTACAAATAGAGGGTATTAAAGAGTGGTTAACTGAGAGGCTACTCATTTGCACCCTGCAGATTTTTGAAACTCCAGCATGAGTTTGTTAAACTACTAACACTGCTTTCTTTGCCTTAATTTTGAAGGGATATTTTGAGGTTTGACGTCTTCCCGTTCACTGTGATGCAGATAGTTCTATTCTTCTTTTGCAGCTGGGCAGATGCGCAGACGCAGATTCAGAACATTGCTGCATCTTTTGACCAGGAAGCTGCTGCAATCCTCATGGCCAGATTGGCAGTGTACAGGGCAGAGACAGAAGAGGGGCCTGACGTGCTTAGGTGGCTGGACAGACAACTTATACGACTGGTAAAAAGGACCATATTAAAAGAGTCCACTTGATATCTTGCCTCCAGACACACCGTTCTTAAATGATTAAGTGTTTGGTGATTGTTTCTTTCAAGATAAAACAAAGCAAAAAATAAACTGCATGCTTCATTTCCATAAGATGGAAACGAGATTTTCTGTTTTAAGTGGAAAAAAGAGCAGATGCAATTTTAGTTCATTTATTATGGTTTCCTCAGCAGCTGATAAGTGCTAGCAACTGAAATTCTAGCATGAGATTAGCAGAAATTCTCTACTTTTTGCTGCCTTTAATGATACTGCAGAGTCGCAGAATGGTAGGGATTGGAAGGGACCTCTGGAGGTCATTTAGTCCAACAGCCTTGCCAAAGCAGGTTCACCTAGGGCAGGTTGCACAGGAATGCATCCTGGTGGGTTTTGACTGTCTCCAGAGAAGGAGACTCCACAGCCTCTCTGGGCAGCCTGTGCCAGGGCTCTGCCACCCTCACAGTAAAGAAGTTTTGCCTTATGTTTAGGTGGAACTTCGGGTGTTCCAGTTTGTGCCTATTGCCACTTGTTCTGTTGTTGGCCACCACTGAAAAGAGTCTGGCCCCATCCTCTTGACCCCCACCCTTTAGATATTTGTAAGCATTGATAAGTTCCCCTCTCAGTCTAATCCAGGCTAAACAAACCTACATCTCTCACCTTTTCCTTGTGAGATGCTGTTGTGTGATAATACGTTAGTTGAAATAGTTTTAGCAAATAAAAATAATTAAAAAATGAAAAGTAAAAGTATTTAGAAAACCGTATGGAATTTCTTTATTTTCAAAAGTTAAATTTTCTGTTTTGTTTTGCTTTTTTTATTTCTTACTTGTATGTGAACAGTTATTATTTACTTTTAAAACTGTTCTCCAGGGCTATTTAATCATCTGACTCTGCTTAGCAATTTTGGAGAAAAAAACAAAACCAAAAAGCCTCTGAAACCTCATATGCAAGGACATCACTGCTTGTTAGGAACAGAACTTATGTCAGTGGTTTTGCTAGGTTTCTGTTTGCTTACAAAGCTTTAAGCACCTCAGATCATGTGTCTGATGATTTGACACATCAAATCATGACAAGTCATGTGTTAAAACAAACTTACAGGAATGGCATGACCAAGCAAGTATGTTTCTTAATTAAGATAAATTTTGCTTTTACTCCAGTGTCAGAAATTTGGAGAATATCACAAGGATGATCCGAGCTCTTTCAGATTTTCAGAAACCTTTTCGCTTTACCCACAGGTGAGTAGAAGGAAGGTGTGTCTATAAGGGATATAGAGAGAATGCTTAGTGAAGGAAGACACTAAGCTGTTTAAACTAAGGCCACTAACCTAAACTGAGGAAGCTACTGCTATAGCACAGAGGCTTTACTGGATACCAGAATGAAAAGCCAACCCAGCTACTGTCTGGCATGTGATGTGAGGGAAATCACAGCTGTTGTCTGTGCCCTTGTGTCCCCTTTTGACCTCTGTCCATACATTAAATTTTCTCTAACTGTGTATCTTTTGTTCCTTCCGTAATGGAATCTTCATCTTACCTGAGTTTGTAATTCAGATAATGACACTTTGCTTTTAAGGGCAGTTTTAATGAAGAAATTTTGAAAACGTGAGAAAAGATATGGTTTTGCTCTGTTGTTTCCTCTATGATTTGTAGCACTGACCTGAAAAGAAACACTTCTCTGGGGAAGTGAATTTGAGCTTGACTATATTAAACTTTGAATAGTTTCTTTGCTAATAATCCATTCTGATAAATTCCTTCATTCTCATAGCTCCAGATATGTTGTGACATAGCTGTTGGACTCTGTAGACTTCTGTGATGTTAAAGTGATCTAACAGCCCGTCTCAAGGTGTTAAGTGTTGTGGAGAGATGGATTCAGCATGTGGAGAGACTGATTTCAGCAGTGAAAGGATTTGCTTTCTCCATTTTACTAATAAAGTTCAAATTTGCTGTGGTTCATGTTCTTTTTTCTGTTCATGTACTATACCTTACTTGGTGTGTTCAAGCACAGCAGCCTCTCTCATAGAAAGAGTAGAACTTAGAGTAGCGGAAGTGTCTAACAATATTCAGTCATACTATTTTTCAGTTAGTACTGGACAAGAAGAAATATTGAAGTTCTGTCTTGATTCAGAACTGCTCTGTAGGTTTACCCATCCTGTTTTCTCTGTCTTACTGTCATGAGAGTATATAAAAACTGGCAAAGGTGCATATACAAGTTAACAGCTGAACTTGGAACTTAATTTTGTTGTGGCATTGGTCTCGTAGTTTGTGAAAAAGTTTACTTGTGCAACTCTTTTTTTTTTCTGTGAAAGCTCAAACTGGTGGTTTTTGTTTTGCAGTTTATGTTTCACCTGAGAAGATCTCCTTTCTTGCAAGTTTTTAACAACAGTCCAGATGAGAGCTCATACTACCGTCATCATTTTATGCGCCAAGATCTAACCCAGTCACTTATCATGGTTCAGCCCATTCTTTATGCCTACTCTTTCAATGGGCCTCCAGAGGTATTGTTACATGTTACAGCAGGTTAAGTGCTGTTTTGAGGAGGAGATGATTTTCCTCACTGTTATATGTTATAAAATCCATGTATCTGTTATAAAATCTATTGCATGAGAAAGGATATTCATTTAATATAGAGCATACTTTGAACAAGGCATATCTCAGAATTCTTATGTAGCATAGTCTTGAGAACAGAATTGACTTTGTGAAGAGGCAATGTTTTGAGCTAAGGACTGTTTTGTTTGTTTGTTTGTTTGTTTTCTTTTTGAGAGCTGTAGGATCCGATCCTTGCTTTTGTTTTTGTGGTGCCAGAATGTAAATACCCACAAAAATGTTTTTATTTCAAAATGTACTTTTCCTGTAGAGTTTGGAGGAACTTTTTGTGTTGATTTGGGTTTTTTAATTTACAAAATTCTCTCTGTCTTAATGCCCTTTCCCAAAGCTTCTAATTTTTATGTGGTTACTACTAGGTATAATTTGGTGCAGAACCTTCTAGTTGACATTATCATGGCACAGCCTGTATAAACCTAAAATAAAGCTTGTGAAAGAAGTATAAGATAGGAGACATGGTGGAGAAGATGCTAAGACAGTGAAAATAAATGAAATAGGCAAGGATCCTGGCAGACTGGGATTCTAACTTCTGTTAGGATTTTTGGCTTTTTTTTAAGACTTAAGGGGATAAAGAAAGACATTTAAAAGTGGAGTTTAAATTAATGAGGTGGTTTGTGAAGAGCTATTCACAGGTGTAAGGTTGTTCTCCCATGTGTGAATAACAATTAGTCACATGGGTGATGCAAGGGGGAAGCATGTTGGAGCTGATTCCTCAGTGTAGAATGAATATTAATGTTTTCTTGATTCTTGGAATAGTTAATCTTTTTGGTATCCCTAATAAAATTGATCCAATTAAATCCTATAGTACTGATTAATTTAAATTGTATGTCACTATAGTGTCACTGCCCTTAAAAAGGTGAATTAAAAGCTTAGATATTACATTAGATTTCATAAGTCGTGAGTATTTACTATGTACAGTACTGGTGGGTATATGTGCACAGTCATAACAGCTGCAAGGACAAGACAGAAATAAACCAAACAACCTACAACCCCCAAATCATATACTTGAATAGCTACTGAATCTTAATACATCAAAACATCATTCAAATCAATGGCTTTGGATGGGTAAATATAGAGGTACTTGAAGGACTAGAAAAGTGCGTAATAATGAAAGAGGTTTCAGCTCTTGAATACATTTTATGTTACTTGCATGAAGTTATATATTCAAAATCAGACTGGATAACTTTAGAATGAGGTGGTGTGGGCTGTGGATGCGTAACATGAAAACAAATGAGTAGGGAGCTTTAGTAAGTGATTGAAAAGTTCCCAAGGTGCAGTTACTGAGTCAAAAAGCTGTTAATGTCATCTGATTGCGCAATTCTGCAGCAGCTGGTAATTTTTTGTTTATTTTTAAATCTTAGCCTGTTCTTCTGGATAGCAGCAGCATTTTACCAGATCGCATTCTCCTTATGGACACCTTTTTCCAGATCCTTATTTATCACGGAGAGGTGAGCTTTTTCATATCTTACATAAATATTCTTTTTCTGAGAGAGGTTGGGTTCCAGCTGAGTGGGCTGCATGGCCAGGTGCAGGCATGGCTGCGGTGCAGCTCGGGCAGGAGCCAGGAATGACAGCCTCAGCTTAAAACAATTGCCAAGCAAAGGAGGGGGGAACCCTGCTGAGGGTCCCTCGAGGTCTTCCCTAACAACAGCCTGTGTCAGTGAGCTGACCTTGAGCAGCAAGCTTCACTTTGAGAAGATGGGGAGCTGTGCTAAAGGCCCTGAAAGATAAATATGTGGCACAGGCATGCATATTAGAGAACTGCCAATAGTATCCTTGACCTCATGAACTAAATATTTAGCATACAAACGATGACAAAAAAAGCAAATGCAGATGGAACACAAATTAGAGTTAAAAAAAAATAAAATCTAGTGGCATGTTACTTGCACATCTTGGCTTTTAAAAATTAACTTGCATACTATTGGACAGAAGGAGATGAGTGATGAAAGAGGCCAGCAATGGCACATTCTTCTCTGAAAAGCCTTCTATATCTTCTAAAAAAGGACTGCTGAGTAAGTTCTGAACTGCTTTGTTCCTTCTGTCCCCAGACCATAGCTCAGTGGCGTAAGTCAGGTTACCAAGATATGCCAGAATATGAAAATTTTCATCACTTGCTCCAAGCTCCAATAGACGATGCCCAAGAAATTCTCCATTCCAGGTTTCCAATGCCCAGATACATCGACACAGAGCATGGAGGAAGCCAGGTACAGAGAAGTAAATATTATGTGACCACCTAGGCAGAGAAGTGTTAGTAACGTCATGAGATTTTTTTTTTATAGTAAATATGCATTTCCGTGCTAAAATATATGCAGGTTGTAAGTAAACATTTTGAATTTTAAAGCTATTACAGAGCCAGATACTTAATAGTAGCTTTTCTCCTGATTTATGAATCCTGCTATTTATTCCTGTTTTTACTATACTGACTTAGACTCTCAGATTCCTTGTGTGAGGTGTGTAGGATGAAAAAGGTAGTGCTTGTCAGGATCTCTGGACCAATATCATAATCATTCTTTGTGTTACTTTTTTGAAACTTAGTAATTAATCTTATTGATAATCACATTTGTTTTACTAGTGCTTAAAAAAAAGACAAAAGCTTAACTTTCTGATGCATTGAAAAGTTGTTAACAGTTCTGTATTATAGCTATAGAACTCAGGGGGTGGCTTTATTTATAGAGGTGCTACTTGTTCTTCTGAATAGGTATCTGTGCACATTTTTATTTCCAAACAATAGAAATTACATATTTCATATGCATAATTTTTTCTGACTACAAAAAACCTTCTGTCAGAGAAGATTAATTATTGCCATTTTTTGTTTGTTTTTTAAGGCTCGTTTCTTGCTTTCAAAAGTAAATCCTTCTCAGACTCATAACAACATGTATGCATGGGGACAGGTAAGTATGAATCTGCTGATGAAGCTTGTATGCATGAATTTCTTTTTCCCTCTTTCAGAAGTCAAGGGGTATGTAGTGTACATACCAGTAATAATGCCAAGTTTTGAAACTGAAAAAGAAATGAAGTTTTGGCCATATGCCACCACAATTGCAAAAGTGAAGAAAAATGGATTTCATTTCTTCAGACAAAAAAGATGTGGTTTTCTGCTTTAAGCTTCTGTTAGGCTGCTTTCATGGCTAGTCATCTTTCTTAGATACTTTCAGATTCCTTAGAATGAGAGCACTTAACACACATAAAGACTAAGGGACCTTTTTGCAATAGGGGAAATAAATTTTGACATTAATTATAAGCAAGAACTAAAAAAGTACACTAGTACTTTTCAGATGTACCGATGCTTACCAGGATTTTTGTGGCCCAAATGACCAGGAATCAGTTTTCCAAATCTTGCCTTTAGGAGGGGAGTTATGTAAGAGTTCAAAAGCTAAACTTCCTTGTATTCTTGAATGTTGCATCCCAGTTCCATGTTCCCTTCCACATTCAGCTTTTATACTGGGAAGAGAAGCACTGCTGTGAAGCTACACATTAACTGTACTTTTAGAATATTTTGCTAAAGTTCAGGTCATGTGTGGAAGAGCTCTGCAGCAATTTTATGGCAGTGAGTTTTGTTAGGTAAGTTTTATCAGGGTACGTTTCCATAGGGATGTATTGGTTCTATTGAAGCTTCTGGCAGAAAAGCACTGAGAACCAGAGTGAAAATACTTGAAAGCCTTTTACTGAGGCAGGAACAGCATGGTTTGAACCCAACCCTCTTGCCTCGAAAGCTGACAACCTAACCAGCAGCTTGTTAGTGTCTCTCTTCATCGTGTTTCCTGCACAACATGTACACAAATCCTGCAGTTTGAAAGGTCTTGGTTTTATCTAAACATTACCTGGAAAGTTTGTGAAGTTTTAACATTTGCCAACGGTACAGGACAGCTGTTTCCTACTGGTTTAATTAATATGCAAATGAAATGGTATTCCAAATGTAAATGCAAATACAAAACCACTCTTTAACCAATTTCTAAGGAAGTTGTTCATGTTGGACGATTGAGACTCTTTGATACTCGTTGTCTTAGAAAAGACAGCTCTCCCTTTTAATGCTGAAAAAAATTCAGGTCTAGGGTAACACAAATGACTTGTTAATTTCCCCAGTGGTGTTGAGGTTGTGTGCTCAACACAGTCTCCTTTGTTTGCAGGGTTTTTTGTGAACAGAGCTGAACCAAGTAGAAGTTGTGAAATGAGATATATAACTGTTGGGAGAGGGCTTTAAATTGGATTGGTATTGTTTTCTCATAAGCTTCTGGGATTGTTTCATGTAGTTTTATTTTGTGCAGAATTGAGTCTACAGAAAAATTTGCTAGTGCACATTGACCTGAAGAGGGCACCCACACATCGCTGGAACCACACTTCAGGATGTGATGAATTGACTAGTTTGGTTTTTAATATTGTCAGTAAAGATCATTTTGTTAGCAAATAGGTGCCTTGTATAGCGTAGAAAACATCTTCAGAAGATAATAGTAAACTTTCTGTAGAGCTTTATAATGTTGGTTAGATTTTGTAGACAGTTGAAAATTTCAGATTGCATTGGATGTGACATTTATTTGAGAATGCCTTTATTTTCAGCTCTTTTTTTACAAATCGTTTTGTCTTGGTAACTATGGGGAATTTGCAATTCGAAACAAAAGAAGGGGTCAATGACACAAATCTTATAAAATTCCTAACTAGCTGCCACCAAATGTTAATTAAATCTAAATTCTCATTGTATGCCTTAGGTCAAAATCTTGAATGAACAGAAACCAAAACTTAAGGTGGTCTGTGAAAAATCAAAGCTAATTCTCATGCACTTTTCAGACTTGTACGTTGTGATACTCCCCAGCAAACCAAATGCTCTGCTACCTTACCTGCTAGGACGAAGGGTTCCCAGTCTTCACAGTAAAGCTAACTGCTGTGTTGGTAGCAGTGATGACAGCAGCTGCCCATGTGCACATGCTGGACGAGTTGTTCAGCTTCAGGAGCAGAGCCTGTGCCTTGGTTTTTAATTACCCTGGGTTACCACTAGCAGTTGTCATGGGGGATCCCTTTTCTTAAGGGTCTGTGAGCTCCTTTGGTGGTTTGTTTATAGAGGATGTTGTACTGCCCTTCCATGTGTAGGACATAAGGTGGCAGATCATAGCCTGCCCCAGAATTAAATGACTTGCAGTTCCCTTGTGGCTCCTTAAGTAAGAGAGCTCGGCCTCAGCATTCGGCAGGCTTGGGAAACCTTGTTCTCATCTTGCTGCTCTCAGGAGATAGCTGATTTAGGAGGCCTTCCCCTGGCATGGCTGTGTGTTAGGTCAAGTCCATTCTAGTGACCTGAGAACTGTTACTGCTCCCGGATTTGGCCCTTGGTGGCTAACTGAGGAATAGTTTTGGCCAGTTCTCAACACGGGGCGCCAGTTGTAAGCATCCTCTTTAATACTTTCTTGTCTGTGTTTTGGAGTCAGAGTTCAGACAGCTCTGATTTCTCTTGGAATGTCTTGCTTTAGTACCTTCAAGAAGGAAGAATTGTTGAAATTCTTAGGAATTCTTCCTACCTTTCCTTCGTGCACAAGTCCACTGACAAGGTGGTTGGGGGTTTGGGTTTTTTTTTTTTTTTGTTCTTCTGTGATCTGATTTGGCAGTGGCATGACCTTCAGATGTTTTTTGGTGTTTCTCTGAAGTGGCACAGAGCTGTAGGAGAAAATTAGCCCAGTGTTTCTTGAGAAAGCCAGCTGACCTTCTTTTGGTGTCAAATCAGACCCTTAGTGGATTTGTTTCTACTTTCACAATTTTCATGTTTGAGCTTCACTGACAGCCACCTATTAGTTGTATCACTTGCATGTTTCTGTTTCACTTGTCTGCTCCACTGAGGTAGGAGTGGTACATGAATTGTGGCATGGAAGTTTTATTTGCTTTTAAAAATGTGTAACTTAGTATTTGGCAGCTGTCAAAGCCTCTTGAGTTTTGCGTGGTTGATGTAAATACCTTGCTGTACTGCAGCTCATTGTCATATGCATTAATATGGAAGAGACTGTAGCTGTGGTTTATGCTTGAATTTATGTAAACATATGAAAATTTATGTAAATGTACAGTCTACTGGTTTTTGTCAGAGGATTTCAGTAATTTCAGCTTCTAAGATCTTCCTAAATTTATACAGTGTTTGTTTAATGCAACGTATTGTGCCTTAAAATCCTTTTTTCCTCACAATGCGTGTAATCAATTCTCCTTCTTTCCTTTTATTTTCTAGGAGTCTGGAGCACCTATTCTTACTGATGATGTGAGCTTGCAAGTATTTATGGATCATCTGAAGAAACTTGCTGTCTCTAGTGCTGCCTGAGATTCTGCAGTGCATTAAAGGCACAGAAAAGCTGTCGCGATCTTTCAGCTTTTTCCCCTTTACCCTTTTCCGTGTCTCTACTGACGGAATGCTCTGATATGCACAAGCTGCCTGACTAGATGTAAAGCAGTGTTGTTTTCAAAGGAAAGCTTTTATTATCAGCAAATGTTTTAATGTGAACTGCAGTTTGTAAAAATGACAGGTAGTAGGTTAAGTTATAATTAGAGGAAAAAAGAACAGTCATTTTGATTACTGTGATAATATAATTACTTTGAGATCATCTCTAACAACGTCTAGGTATGATTTCAGTTTCCTTTATACATGGTTGAGGTTGATTCTGCTTTGCACTAAAAAGGCAGGTTGAACAGTAAAAGCAGTCTTGGGTGCTGTTGGGCTTTCCAGAGTGCCATATGACTACTTTTGCTTACTCAATTTGAGCACAAAGTGAACAAAGAAGCAACAAAAAGCATATAAAAATTGTATTCTCAGTCTTTTGAATTAGGCTGCTGAACTTTCCTGCAGAGATGATATTGTTCATATTCATTTTAGGAGTATTTAGTGTCATATATATATATATATTTTTTTTTCCATTAACCTTAGTTGATTCTTTGGGAATAGAGGTTTTCTTTCTTTACACATAAAAAATTTGAAACTGAAAAAGTAAAAAATCTGTTATTGCACGAACTTCCACATGTTGTACTGTTGACAAAAGTATGTATTATCAAACACAGTAACAGATGAATATGCTCAAAAGTTAACACTTTTTAGCTTGAGCTAAGCACAAATGCTTAGCTCTACCTGACACTACCAGAAAGGACTAAGAGTACAGCCTTGACTTTTGTCTTGGTGAGTATACTTAAAAAAAAATAATTAAAGTGATATTCACCTTTTTTACTATTGCCTTGTAATGTTACTACACTAGTACATGACACTGCACATCTGCTTTTGGTTTCTCCATTCTTTTTGTTATGGATTCAACAGGCTACAGTCCATGTTGAAACAGTATTATATTGAATATGATGTAATTAATTTGATAGTTCATACTTGATTTTTTTTTTTTTTTGGATAAGTAAACTTTCCCATTTACTTGTTGAAGTTTACACATAAACCAGATGTTTACATAGGCAATATGACAGTTTGACAAGTAAAGATGTGAAATGTGGTAGTGGGCAATAAAAAATTGTGCCAAGTCTAAAGGAAAAGAGTTTTCACATAGGAAATTCACTCATACACTGATGTGATAAGCATGAGGGATTTTTCTCCTTTCTGTAAATTCTTAAAAATTCGATAAAAACAACTGTTCTCCATTTCTTTGTTCTAAATGAGATGAGCTCCTTTTGCCTCAATATAAATAAAATACATGTTCCTCTCACTTTTTGTGATATTGTGCAGATTTCTGTTGGTGCTTGAAATCGAATGTGGAAATAAAGGTAGCAATGGTAAAATCAGGAATAATACCACCACTTTTGTTCATGCAGTAATTGGTATGAAACTTGTTTAATTTCCAGAGATACTGAACTGTTCCCACTAGTGGCAGTTTAGGAGCTAAAAATTCAGTAGCCCTCTTGACTTTTGTTTTAGCTAATAAACACCTTAAAAATAATTTCTCATTAACCTAAGTATGTCCAGTTTATTTGACAGTTAAATACCGTTTGACTAATAAGTGAATTCATCACCAAGTCATGATAATGGATGCGTTTTTTGTGCTTTCCTCCCTACCTTTAACCAGCTTTCACCTTGTAGTATATTCTTTTATCCAATCTTTTGGCAATGTTAGCTTCTTTTGTAACTTCCAAGTATTTAACATTGTCAAAGAGTTTTTGAAAATCCAAGTATGTCTGAGGTATTACCTTTATCTTCCTGATTATTCACAAAGACTCTGTGGTTAGTGAGACAGGATTTTCCTTCATAGGAAGCATCCTCTTTCCCAAAAGCCCATGTCTATCCATAGGCTTCTAAGTCTTGCTCTTTATTATAGCCCCTGCCATCTTACAGGGGCAGAGATCAGATTCGTCAGTGTGTAACTTGCAGGGTTCCCTCAGCAGCCCTTTCTATGGATGAGAGGGAGATGAGCAGCAGTCTGCCCTCCCCGAGCACAGGGACTGCAGTGGTAGCTACACACCCTCACTGGCACCTCTGCCCTTCCACGTCTGCCTTCCTTCAGAGCTCCTGTGGGAAGGCCACACAGTCCTGGCAACCTGTTTACATCTCATTCATCTACTTGATGTAATACCTCGTGCTCATTTACATTAATTGTTATGACTGAAAATTGGTCAACCTTTAAAACTAAAAATGTAGGGTTGTGCTATGGGAGAAAGTGGTTTTAAAAAAAAAATTGCTGCTATTTGCTGTCCTTGCTAGATCCTGTATTACTGGGTTTCTTGGTGAAGAGTTGCTGCTGATCTGTGCAATAGCCATGACACACAGCTGTCTTATCACAAGGTTTGAACTATTTAACTATGATAGCAGGCTTTGAAATGATTACTTTAAATATTTGGTTTTGGCTGGGCACATATTGGAAATTGGAGGAAGAGTTGATCAGACCTCCTTGTGAAAAATACAAGGCCTTAGACTTGGAAGAAGCAGCCTTCAAAAGAGTTGCTGACTGTTCCGCTACGGACTGGGAAGCTGAACACTGGAAAGGGTCCGTGGGCAGCCGGAGGCAGGGGAGCCAGCAGCCCGGCGTGGCCGCCTGGGCTTCCTCAGGCAGGCCATGGGCTCCTGGCTGTAGCCTGGCCATCTGGGAAGTAAGTTTGTCTCAGAGAGGGACATGGGTGAATCTGAAGTGAGTGTTTTGCCAGGATCATGAAATCAGGTGGAGGCTCGTAGCAACATGACAGCTGTTCATGTTCTTAGGTATTCCAGTTGCTGGCATTTGGACGTCGTATAAAAAAGCACGTTGTGATTGGCAGTTCTTGCATAGTGCATGGTCTGTAAGGTATTTATTTCTAGTCTGCTGCCTTTTTCTCTGGACAGCTTTTCAGGCTGTATGTGCTACACAAGCATCTGAATTTTTCTTTTCATTGCCTTAAGTCCTGTACTTAACAGTCCGTTTATTACATCCACATGCCATCCATGTGTTTAGATCAGCTCACTACACAGCTCTTCCTACTAGTATATTAAGGATTTGGAGATTTTGGAATGAGCCATTTAGAGCAATAGAAGCTGTCATCCACAACGTGGATAATGATTCCATATTTATGTGTATAAACCCCTCAAGGCTGTACTTCAAAACCAGCCTCCTTGCCGTCCACACAGAGATGTAAGCATGCTGGAAAGAAAGTCAGAACATACCCTGACGGTACTCTGCTATTCAAACCTCTGCCACTAAGGTTCTTGCTCACTGGGAGCTGCTGTGGTAAATGCCCTGGCTCAGCCTCTCTCACTTCACAGGTCTGGGACTGGTGCAGCTGGTATGTCAAGAAACTTTTGAAATACTTAACAGTAATTGAATCTATGTTACATTACAGCTTCAGGATCTCCTTTCCTGGAGAGCTGAGGATATTTTTTGTAGCTAATCTCTTTATTTCGCTTTTTTTTTTTCTTTTTTAATACCAACTGTAAATAATTTGCCTTCCTCTTGCTTGGGTAAAGGGAGTGAATTGTTAACTTTAGACTGTCATCTCCTGCTTGGATGGGAGGACTAACAAGGTACCAGATTTAGACACAGGTTTCCCAAGCTCAACCAAAAGCTGAAGTTGAATTGCTTTAAGGCATGTAGATTTGCCTAGAAATACAAATGCTCTCAAATTCCTAGAACCTCATAGATTGGTCTGTGATGTAAATGAGTGACCCTGTGGCTGCCTTGAACACACAATGGTGTATTTGGAAAATTGCATTTCCCAATATTCCCTCTTTTCCTCAGTTAAAAATTGTTGATGGACAGTAACCAGGAGCCTGTCCTGTTCTATTATGTCTGAGGCAAACAACTCAGTATTATGCCCCCGGCAGATTGTGATCCACAATAGAATTGAGCTGTTTAGCTTTTGGCATTTTGAGTTCATACAGAAGTTAAATGTAACATGAAAGCCAGCAAGCTAGAATAGAACAGATGGAAAAAATAATGAAGTTGCTGCTCTGCTCTGAATTTAACGTATAATCTTGTTTAAAATAGCAGATTGTGTCTAATAGTGCAAGCTTTTGTCTGAAGAAATGACTGTGATGCTAAAAGATAAACAACTGATGTCTCTAAATTGATTTTTGGCAAAAATGAAGCAAAATAGTTAGTGAACTTTAACAATGGAGGCTGTCCTCAACACCTACAGATTGTCCATAATGTCTGTCTTTTCATCCTCTTCCATGACTGCCTGGAGGTATCCAGTTGTGTGGTATGCTTGCCATGAAGTAGGGCAAGAGTTTGCTTGGAAGCTCATGTGTGGGGAACAAACAAAAGGCTGTCCTTTGAGTTCCTTCAGGAGAAATACTTGTGCTGGGTCATGGTCAACACTCAGCTTAAAGCATTGGAACTGTGCATGTTCAGGTGGTGCTTCCCTGGCTGGAGAATCGGTGAAGACCAATATACCTTATTAGAGGAAGAGCCTGTGTCCCACAAAGCCCAAGTGTGGCAGCCCTGTCATTTTCTTCTGCCTTCCTTAATACTCAAGGGATTGATCTCTTTTTCACAGCAGGCATATAACATGCTATCAGCATGACTTGGAACCATAATGTTTGTTGAAGTGAGGTCAAAATAATGTGGGGATGGCCTCTGAGGTCCCTGAACATGCACTTCCATCTAGGCTAGAATTTGCCTCTCTGTAGCTGCCAACCTTTCAACCATGGGAGAGATGCCAGTGACTCATGGGCCACAGTTGGTAATCCACTGACAGCATGTGGAACTGTATTGCTTTGACAGAATTGTTAATAAATGCTTAGCAAGGGAGCACAGCCCTGTGTGAAAAGCTGAAACTAGATGAAGGCCCAGAAAAGTTTAGGTGACACTACATAGGCATGAAGTAGTCCCCATAATTAATAACACACCAAAGAAGAGGAGATTGCATTTCTAGGAGTCAACTGTCATCTCCTTTTCAGCTGCATGCTGGGGGCTGCCACATATTTCTCTTTTTTTTCTGTAGCAGCACAGATGTGTTTGAGCCTTGGCTCTGATTGATTTGAACCTTTTAAGACTCTACCTATCCTGTATGACCTTGTCCTGTTTGGCTAGGACAGGGTTAATGTAAGCCAAGACCTGAAGGGAGTGTTGCTGTGGGAAAGGGATTCCCCCCCCACCTGGCCCCTTTTTTTTCCTTGCTAGATATGTCAACATGATAAAATGGCTTGAATTGCTTAATTGAAACATGGACATTTTAAACTGAGCTATCCTAATCTGCAGACATGACAAACCTGGCTAATGAAGTAGAGTTTTAAGTGGTTTGTAGCACTGCTGATCTTTATTCATTCTGGAGCAAGTGTATTTTTTGTTAGCACTGCTTTTTAGAAAGATTTGTACTGAATTTTTCCAGAAAACTCACAGGACCTTTGTAAGGGAGCACAGTACTATTTCCTGTATTTTTTCTGGAGTGCCATGAAACAGCTGAAAGAGCAGTGAGTGACCCTCAGATCTCTCCTACTTACCACCCTTGCTCTCTGCATGGAAGCCCAGCTGCTGAGCCCCCCTCCTGTTTGTCCAAGAGCAGATGTGAAGGACAGGCGGTCAGGAGAGGCGCCGGCAGCCAGCCAGCCCAGCAGTCAGAGGGCCAAGCTGGAACTGCGCGTCCAAGAGCTGAGGAGCTTGTGGTTTCAGGCAATGCTGCCAGTCTAGTTAGGATCAACTTGTGACCGTCCCCTGCTGGTCGCTGTAATATATCCTCCCACTCGAGGTATTTACACACTGCACCGAGGGCAAAAATAGCCCAGGCGGATCTAGCACTATGGCTTGAGCAGCGCTACAGCATGAGAGGATGTAACTTCTCATTTCAGACTTGCTCCTACTCCCCTGCAGGAAGATGTAAATGGAGATGACACCCTTTAAATGATGGCACTGAACCAAACAGTGGAGCTGTATTCCAATTTTGTCCCTGTAAAAGCAGAAAATGAGAAAGCTAACTTGTTGCAGAACTTAACAGAATGTATATTTTGTGCTTTAGAAAATTGTGATTTTATCACAAACTCGTTGAAGCTAAAACTCTTTGCAGAAGATGGTGTTTTTTTTCACTTGAGTAAAACAGGTCTGGAAAGGGAGATTGCCATCAGAGCTAATCCCCCACAACTGTGCTTGTAACAGACCCTTTGCTTAGGCAGGTCTAGTTTGTGCTCTATGAATGAGCTGCCAGCCACAAGAGGTTTTTTAACTTCTATTGTGGAAGTAATACTTTTTTCGCAAAAATGCAAGATGGAATTTGCGCTGCATCATGGGAGAAAAAGCAGCAGAGATCAGGAGTATAAGAAAACGTCTGGGGTTCTGTGCAATAGCAAGGAATTTTTAAGTGAAATGCTCAGGTGATGGGAGGAGGTTGGCCACGTGAAATGCAGTACTGCAGATAGTCCCTGCCAACCTAATCAGAGTAGGAAAACCTTTGCCAGCTTCCAAACAGGGAGCTAACTTAAGTCAAACCACTAGCAAGACACACTGGAGCTTTAATTTGATTAGAAGCACCAGTCTGGCATTCTGTAGCAAGGAGTGGTTAGTGGCTGTTTCCAAGGAAAGCAAAAATGGCCCTGAAGGAAAGCTGTGCTGTGGATGAGTGGAGAGGCAGACCAGCGCAGCCTTTGCAGAATAGGTTCTCCAGTATATTCATGGCAAAGAGATCTTTACTCAGTTGCGTTTTCTGATTTCAGCCCACCAAAGGTAAATCAAGCCAAGTACGCTGTGATTGCTATTTTTATAATGTGGCTGACTGAAAAGAAAAAACGGTTGTCCTGAAACTTTAGCATACAAATGTTCTGCTGTTGCTTCCTTTCCTTTGGGAATAACTGAAGTTGCGTCACTTTGTACCTGCCAGGTGCCTCAGTCACATGTTGAACGGATGCTTTTGAGCACAGGTGCACCAACTGACGGCTGTTTAAGGGACTTAATAACCCAGTAACCTTTTCCTAGCTAAAGGACATGAAGGAATTTTCCTTTAGAAAGCAATAATACAACCCTGATAGATAACTGTAGAAAATGAGACGGATTTGGTAATTGCACGTGGTCTATGAAGACCACAGGATAGTGTCCCGTTGCTGTATATGTTACTCTTCACAGGATCACAGATTGGCTGGAGTCAGAGGGACCTCTGGAGGTCCCCCCAAATCAAACAGGGCCATTTCAAGCTGGCTGCCCAAGACCTTGTCTTGATGGCTTTTTTTTGACTTTAAAAGATTTCAAAATTTACAAATTTAAAGACAAGTCCTCACACAGGCTATTTGTTATCCAGCATAATTATAGCCCAAATGGAAATAACCCCATAAACTGCAGGAGATGGCCCAAGAGCTCTCTGCTCCCTGTGTCACTCTCTTCCTTTGTGGCATTGTGCAAAACTACATGTATGAACATGCAGAGAATAATTTCTGAGAGATGATGGTAAGTGGAAAGATAACATGTGGGCAGAACACTTTGAAAGGTTAAACCCATCTTAATTAGTAGAGTGAATGCAGATTAAACAAAAAATTAGATTGTTCCTTGTGTGTGTCCGAAATCCATGAAGCGAGAGGTCCTCACAGTAGGCCAGCTGCATCTGAATGAAAAATATCCTTTGTCCTAGTTATGTGTATAAATAAGTCTGGATTTATTTTTTGAGATGATATATTTGGTAGTGTATGACATAATGCCACTCTAAGCAAAGCTTGAAATAACTTGGAATTAAGCTGAACAGAATACATAGGACATCTGTTTTAGTCAGCTTTCTGCAACATGTTAATCTTAGACACAACTGTCTTACTTGCTGCTAGAAATATATTAAAAATGTATATTACTTGAAATGCTGCATTACACATTGCAGTTGACAGTTCCCACGTCCTTACAAGAAGCAAAGAATACTTTTACAGCTTCTGCCTCCAATCTTACAAAGAAATGGAATAATTTGCTTTTGCAAATTCGATCCCAATGGGCTAAGTGGTTGCTTTGCTGTGTGCAAGCTAAGGCCCTGCAGGACCAGAGCTTCAGTTAAAGGAAGATGTTTTCTTCTGAGACGAGTATCAGTGCTCAACGATAACAGATAAGCCCTGCCACACTTCGGCTGCAGTTCCTTGCTTTTGTCGAATTTCAGGCTACTAGTAGTAGTATCGATTCGCAGCTTCCCAGGGAGTGGGAGTGTTTTAATTGCTGGTACTACCGCTGGCAAACCTCGCGAGGGCAGTAGATGCATGAGGTCTCCGGCCTGACTCTGGGTCCAGTTATGCAGGTTACTGGTGTAATCAAGTCTCTTTGATTATTCCTCTTTTGCACCCGTATAAGTGTGACCTAATCAGTGTAGAATTTAACTTAAATTTATCTTCTCTTAGAAAAAAACAGCAAAATTTTTTTTTCTTTTTTTCACTTTAAACTTTTATGATAATAATAATGAAAACTCTCTGAAGTAAACAACCTGTGGTAAGCATTTTTGATGTTTTAAAAATAATCTAGAAAGAAGAGCTACAAAGAACTGATTTAAAATATTTTAATGGAACAAGATTAAACTCCTCTAAGTTTAACACAGCATTTTTTTTTTTTTCAAAAGGTGAAATGTATGATAAAAGGTGCACAAATAAACACAAGAGAGGAAGTTCTTCTGGATTTTTTTCTTGATTCTTTTGGTCATCTTTTAATCCTCATCTTCTAAAAAGAATACAAAGTGAGCAGAAACTAAAATACACAGACACTGATTTGCATGCTTTCTCCCCCCCCGCCCCATTTTTTTCTTTTCCTTTTTTTTTTCCTGTAAAAAGAGAAAAGCAAGGTGTGATAGACTTAAAGGAAATGAGATCTGTTGTATCTGTGTAGCTGGACAAAGACTTGCCCAAAATGTTCACCTAGCTGGAACTAATGTGAGATGACAATTATCTTGGATGTGTAAAACCTCCAAAAGAAAATTTGTTAAGTTAGGATTTTCAGTGTTGAATAAACATTTCTGATAAATCCAGGCTAATTCACTACCTGGGAAAAAAAAACACCCCACAGAATATACAAGGGATTATTAGTTCAGAGGACAAGAGGATCATTGCACCTAATGACTGTCCTAGGTGTTGTACCAGTGAGTTAAGCAGCACCCTGCAGAGTACCCATCTAGGAGCTGTCCCATGACACGAAACAGCAAATCCAGGCAAATGTTAGCAAGGAGGTCCTGAGCAAGCCAAAACCCCCCAAACTAAACCAAACCAAACAGCGAGGAGCAAGTATCAGAAAGGAGTAGCCATGAGTGTCTTTGCAGCTGAGGAAAGGTACTCACAAGGTATGGCTTGTAGGAATTGCGGAAGTTTTTACAATGATAGAACTCGTGGCTTTGATGTGCGCAGTCACTGAGGGCTGTATATCACCTCACACTTTTCTTCACTGCCTTCTTGTCCTTCTTTGTTTGGAAATGGATTCTAAGGAGATGTACTGCATGGTCTTTCTAGGGACTGACTTGAAGCCGGCCAGCATGTAGTTCCTCCAATCTTCCTCTGCACCCTTCTTAAAGACAACTGTAATATTTAGCCCTTTTCCATGGACTTCCCTGGATCATCTCATGTTCTGAGGTTGATATGGCTTCACAATCACACCACCCAGCTTTTTCACCACCCTTCTGCGAGTCCCATCTATCCCTGTAGACCTGAACACATCCAGTTTCTCCAAATAGTCCTTAACTCTCCTGCTTTTGTGTTTCCTCCTTTCTCAAAGTATGCAGGTGTGTATGGAGGTCTAGGAACTTTTTGAAGAGTGAGGAAAAAAAATAATTGTTTATTTCAGCCTTTGCTATATTGTCTCCCACCAGGCTGTGTCCCCCATTCAACAAGAGCTTCACCTTTCCTTTGAACATCGGTTTGCTTACAGAATTCTTTTCCTTTTAGTCTTTATGCCCCTCATCAACTTGAGCTCCAGCTGGTCTCTGTCTTTCCTGATTTTATCCCTGACTGCCTAAGGAGTGCTTTTATAGTACCCCTTTTAAATTTTTTTTGTTTGTTTGTTTGTTTGTTTGTTTGTTTTGTTTTGTTTTGTTTTGTTTCTCATTCTAATTCATTAACAGCTCCTTGTTTTGCCATTTGGGCCTTCCATCAAAATTTCTTATTGTATACAATACCAGCCCAGCATTTACTTAGAATTAGAGGGTATTTTGTTAGTACACCTATATTTTTATTATTTTTAGACTAAATTCTGCTGTTGGCCAGCTTGTCATTTTATGACAATTTTGCCCTTCAGGAACCACTTTAAATGTGAATGGTTCCCCTCTGTTTCTTCTTTCAGTAATTTGAAATTTTACCTTAATGCGATGAAGATGCAGTTAAGGCGACACTCTTGTAACCTCTGCAAGAAGAAAATGTAGCTCAGATCCAACCAACCTATCTTTATTTAGATCACTAATGCATACTTGTCATATTTCTAAGTCTGTAATATCATCCAACATGGAATGTGTTTATTGCACAAGCCCACTGCATACGGACGTGACTATTGGTGGATTCGGCTTCTGATGACAACACTTTTCTCTTTGAACACAATACTTCTAGTACACTAATTGGGGAAAGGAAGCCTTTGTTCCATGAATTTCAGAGAGCCTGCTGTCAGCTTGGAAGACTCATCTCACAAGGACTTAATTTTGACAGGAGGTTTCATATATATGAAGATTTCAGAGAGCTGGTGAAGTTCTTCCCATTTCAAATAGAGTTGAAGATTTTTCAGAGTGAAAAGGAGGCACTGAAGGTCAGCATGCTGAGCAGTGCGAATGCAAGATTCATTCTACACCATAAGAGTAATGGGGAGAGTGGGCTCAGCAGTGAAAAAAAAGACGTGGTTTTGACTGAAAGAAAAGTCAATATGAGCAAGGTGATAGTGGTAATTTGTGATCACTGAACAAATATTCAGATTCATTGCTAGTGATAAGAGTGCATTGACTCCCTCTTCTGGGGTGACAAGAAATAGACCAGAAAGTTGCTTGCTTCTTTGTTTTTTCAGGGATCATTCAAAACAGAGAAAATGATGTAATTAGAAAAAGACAAAACAAAACAAAACCAGAAAATGTAAAACTACCTTGTACTACAGCATCATCCAGTGATGACTTTGGTGAGTGCAGGATTTGATTTCACTTCTCAAGCAGCTATTGCACACAAAGGTTAGACTGCAGAAGTCGCTGCAGCTGTGAAGCAGCAGTTTTCATGGTGAGATTGAATTAACTGATTTCATGAACTGTGGTTGCAGCTGTAGAAGCTCAGTCTTGACTTAAAACATGAAATATTTGTTAGAGGGAGTGAGCTGTGAACAACCAACAAAGCTAAGGGAACAGGTAGTAAGAAGATTGCTTTGTATAACTATTGCATCAAGAGCTCAGTTTGAAATCAAGCTGGTTTTATGTTGTTTTTCCCTCGTAAAGCTTCATTTGCCAGAGGAGACAAGCCTCCCGCAAGCTTACTGTGAATGGAAATTTCAAGACAACTGCAAGAATTATTCTGCATCAAGTAAGGGCAACTTCAGTGACAGACAACTGGAGATTTAGAGTATTTTTAGTTAAAAAGAAAAGGGTTGTGAATTTTAGAAACCCTACCATTTGCCTGTCTGCTAATTTGAGTGGGGAGCGGAGCCATCTGAGGATTTTGTTCACCACCACCAAGCCATAGCTTGCCATGGTCACGGCTGCTGTGTTTGGTCTACCAAACCTCTGTGCTCCCCCATCCTTGCCCGCAGCCAGCTTCCGAGGCACCTGAGGTGTTGCAGCTGCTGCCCTCCGTCCGTCGCCAGCCCCATGTCCCCGTGCTCCTCCTCATCCTCCTCGGGCCGGGCGGTGCCGCCTGCCCTCCTCCCTCTGTGAGGGAGCCACAGGCCTGGCTGCTCTAGCTTCAGTGATCCCTGCTTCCTTAGGAGGACATCGCCAGGTACAGGGCTCCTCGCTGGTGAGGTGCCGCCACAGCCATTTTGTCCCTGAGTACCCTCACCAAACAAAGAGTCTGCCCTGGCTTCGGGTGCCATGTGTGCGGTGACGTGATGGATGTCAAATGTGTGAGGAAATACGGGGTGGCTGCACGCTTCTGGTGAATCCAGACTCCCCTAAATGGACTGCCTGGACCTGAGAGTTTTTGTTTAAAGCTGACCTTTGCAGTGAGAGGCTGGTTAGAAAGCGTGTCTGCGAGGTCTGCATGCAGTGCCACGCTTACACCGATGCTGCCATGATCCACCCGCGCCCCGCGCAGAACCCAGCTCTGCCTTTCGGGGTGACTTTTTTATTACATAGCTCAGAAAAAGGCTCTCAACTTGTTGTTTGTTGAAAATAAGGGCAATGTTAGAGATTATCCTATAACCTGAGATGGAAGTAAGTAATTTGGAGAGAACTTAATGCTTTCTAAAGTACCAAGAGTTTAACATCTTTGTAGTTTTTGTACTACTGTAAACTACCTCAGAACTGTGGCCTGAAGCAGGATAGCAGATTTTTGTGCAGCACTGCTCATTCTTCAGTGTGACTGCATCCTCAGATGGGATTAGGTGACAGCATGTTTGAAGTGCAATGCTGATTAAAATCAAAGCCATCTATTTCCTTGTATATGAATATATAGCTTAGGGAACACAGCCTGACCTGACTTTTGTTTATATTAAATAAAAAGCAGAATCATCCAGTGGAGGTCTGAATTACCATTATCTAGGGCTTTCACCAGTCATAAATGACAGGAACTAAAATGCTTTTGAAATAAATAGGACACAATATATAAAAAAGAAATAAAAGCATCTAGGATTACAGACCTCTTGCCTGCCTACAGCTACTGCTCTAAGCAGGCTATGAACTGAAAATAGAGATGGTAAAAAAAAAGAAATAGAGATAAATGATGTTATGTTGTCTCCATGCTTTCATGGTAGAAGATAGAAGTAACTGAAAACCCACAAGGTCTCAGATACAAATGGGTCAGGGCAACTGGTAGGTTGTTGTTTGATTACGTTTCTTGCTTCAAACAGTTCAAATAATTGAGGCCGCATGGTCTATGCAGTGATGTGTTATTCCCTTTACTTTCCCAGGTGTGTGAGCACCAGAGGCAGTTGTAGCTGGAAAGCCCTTTGAGATATTGTCAGCTTTTCTGGGCAGCACTGTGCAGGTACATTTTCAGCAAAATTCTGCAAATTTGTCTTAGGCAAACCAAGCAGCAGACTTGTTTTTGTGATCTGTCAAGGTATGAAACTGTTTTTTCCAGGAAGAGATGGAAAAAGCATGTGAGTTTGAATTCTTACTTCCTAAGAGGTCAAAGCCTGTTATCTTGAGAACTCTGGCTTGTAGATGATGAATATCTTATCAGATCGGCATTGTAGTCTTTGGGCCTAATCTGGATATTTATTTATTGTGGTGCTATGGTGCTTTACTGAAAGCCCTGCTGTGTAGGATTGGTTTGTTGGTTGTGTAGTTGTGAGTTGGTCAGAAATATTTGGGGAGAAAGTGCTAGTGAATGTTCTTTGTTGAAGGAGAAACTCTGAATAGAGTTTCTGGTTTGGAGAGCCACAGCAATTCTTTAATTAAGACTAGCTGAATAACCAAGGGTACTATATTGTCACTGGGGATCTCTTGATGCTCTAATGACTCTGTTTTTGCTTTAGTAAGGAGTAGATGCTAACTTCAAAAGTGGTGTCCTTGTGCTGACTTTCTTTCTTTTTTTTTTTTTTTTAATGAAATGGATTTTTCTGTCCAGACTCAAGTTGTAGAACGATGTAAAGCACTTTCACACTGAAATAACGTCTCAAGGGATGGATGGATTTTTTTTTTTCTGTAGTATACCCACTGTGAGTTGAAACAGTATAATTTTAAAAAATATATGTAAGAGGTATATATTATATCAATTCGTATACCTGCATGTAGGTAGGAGTATTATATATGCTCAAACGAGAAAACACTAGGGCTTACAGTGTTGCTCTCTGTGTTGCATCAGTCTTATCTCTTTTTTCCTTCAGTGAGTAACATCTGCTAAAACCGACCACAAACCTTTGTTAAATGTGTCACTGCTATTTTCTGTAATAAAAGCTGTTGCAGAAGAAAGAACCACAACCCACTCTAAATCTGACTAGGACAAAAGGTGTTTATATAAAGACCTAATTTATGTTTCGTTTTTTCTTATAGGTTGTGCAAATGGCAGTAGCTCAGTCATTTTTATAATGCTGTAGTGCTGTGCTTGAGCAGCAAGAGCATAAGTTTAGGTGAAACTAAATAAAATTGTGAAAAGGTAGAGACATTAGGAAAAACTACAGGGGTTTTCTGAGTAGTTGCTACTGCTTTCTGCCTAGCTGAGTGCTTACAGAAACAGCTTTTTGCAAGAGGCCAAGAGCTACATTGTTTGCACTGTCACCATTTTCACCTGATGAGTTCGAGTTAAATGAAGTTGCAGGATAGTAAGATTAGCAAAAGGACTGGGAGAAGACACACCTAAAATAGCAGATAAGTACTGAGCCATAACAGCACCTCCTGCATTTACTGTTCAGAACTTCCTTCTGACTTTAGGAAGCCTTATCCTTCTTTTATAGATAGTGATACTGAGGGGTTAGTGGGCTTCACCAGGGGTCTATGTCAAGTCATGGCATTGCCAGACATGGCGTTCTCATCTCCTGGGTATTAGTGTAGCATCTTAAGAAAGCTGTCCCTTCTGTATGCTCCAGTGACCCAGTCAAACAGTTGCAAGCTGTCCAGTTCAACATATTGATATGGGAAGCCATCCACCTGTGTGTGAAAGGTTCAGAGCCTCAGCTTAGTTCTGGGTTACCCCTGATTCTCCGTCTACGTTCAGTTTAAGTAGAACTAATGATGAATACATTTCTGCTGACACATTGTTTCTTAAGAATATGGCTCTCACTATGACACCTTATTTTCAGTTTACAACAGTTATCATCTCATCTCTAAAAACAGTAGAGGAAGGAAAATATTTCAAAGTCTTTCTTCAGACCACTGAATGTCTGCCGTTAAAAGCCTTCAGGATACTAACTTCTCAAGGGTATGCTAGGTTCTTTTGCAGTGAGTGGAAGGTGGGAGTGGATGCTACCTTCAGTGAGGCCTTTGGGTTTCGGTAGTTTCAGCATGCATTAGGCAGGAGCCTCATGACTGCAGTCCACATTCTGTAATACCCTGAAGTGAGCAGTCTCATGGCACAACTGGATTAAAATGTAGATGAATAACTGAGATTCTTAGCCTGAAACAATACAGATCTCCTCACAGGAAGTTTTCAAAGAAAGATTAGCTTCTTTGTAAACATCAGGTAAGTATATAAACCTGTTATTTAACTGTCTCACATTACACAGATATTTTTCATGGTGACTTCTTGGACTGAATCTTTATTAACTATTTAATAGGCAACTTTTACGAACCACATTGAGTATTGTTCCTTTGATCACCTTTGTAGGCAATGATTTGTGCCTAATTTATTCAGAGACTATTGACTGTATATACTAAGCCGAAAGAATCTGTCACAGTTTTCCATTAAGCCATGAAATAAAAATTTGTGAAAAAGCTCCTGTAAATGAAATGTAAAAAAGCAAGGTGGTAACTACACAGCTAGGTTGTCTTTCACAGTATTTTGTAAATTATAGTAAATGATGTTAAATGACTTGCATGGATAAAACAAAATTATATTCTCACCATTATAATTTTCTCTGAGTATGTTTTTATTAGACCTTTTTTCGCCGCTAGGATATTAACAAACATTGCAAGGCAGTGATACTTTTCTTTCTGATGACATGGTAATTTATTGTATTAGTATTAGCAAATCCAATGATCTTCATAAGAGAATAGAGGAACAAGCTCAAATAAATGAACTGTTTGTATGAACTAGCTAAAAGGGTTTATAATACATTTGCATAAAGAAAGTTTTTTTAAAAGCTTTCTTGAAAAAGACACCCTTGGGAATAGTGTGATGCTAAAAACAGACAACAAAAAAGTAGTGATGTAAACAGCAAAGTCTGGCATCTGCTGACACTAGCAGGAGATGTACTGACCCCAAATCCTCCTACATTACTCAGAGATTGAAGAGTGAAGTACACTTTGGTTTTCTTGAGTTGCTCACCACTTCAGGAATATAAGAGAACTAAGTGTAATGGCTTCTTACAGCTGTGGAAAATGAAGCTAAAAAATATAGTAGCTACTTGTGTTGTTAAGTGTATGCTTTCAACAGTGTAGTCAGAGGTCTTGTTGTATGTCATCTCTGGCTGCTCAGGACCATTCATCCTCTTTCAGAATCCGTGTTCTAGACACCCTAAGATACCCTAATAAGGGTATCACTAACTACTAAGGGTAAGAGACAGTGCCTCTTCCATCTTCTATTTAAAATGCATGGAGGGGCCTTTAACAAATAATGTGTTAAGAAGCTTCAAGCAGCTGGCTTTTGTGGAGGAACTGGGAAGGAGAGGTAGGCTCTTTTGGCGTGAAGGGAAAGGGGTAGGTGTGGGTA
>NW_008593534.1:0-327 GCF_000691845.1 Merops nubicus | reverse complement strand
CTGCTGTGCTGAGGACTCCAGGGCTGGCAGGAGCACACCCACCCAGCAGCTCACCCCTGGAGCAGCACAGAGGCAGCCCCCAAACCCCCGGGCACCCCAGCACGGCGCGTGGCCGCCCCAGCCCCATCCCTCGCGCCGCTCTCTCTCTCTCTCTCTCTCTCTCTTTTTCCTCCTTCCCTCCCACTCCCACGGGTTCCTTTGATCTCCTCAGGTCTCGTCCAGATCCCCGTCAGCATGTACCAGACCGTGGTGACCAGCTTGGCCCAGGGCAACGGCCCCGTGCAGGTGGCGATGGCTCCCGCCACCACCCGGGCACCGCGCAGCGCC
>NW_008593533.1:661-3373 GCF_000691845.1 Merops nubicus | reverse complement strand
CCCTGAGGGTGCTGTGGGGCCAGGGTGACCCCTCTCCCCGTGGGGCAGGACTGTAGGGTCCCCCAGGGGTGCGTGAGGCTGAGGTGGCCCGTTGGTGATTTGGCGTCTGGGACAGGACTGTGGGGTTCTTTCCGGAGCGCTGTGAGGCCAGGGTGATCTCTTTCTCTATGGGACAGGATTTTGGTGTCCCTAGGGATGCTGTGAGGCCAAGATGGCCTCTTGGTGGTGTGAGGCGTGGGGCAGGATTGTGGGGTTCCCTCAGGAGCACTTTGAAGCCAGGGTTGCTCCTCTCCCTGTGGGTTTGAGGCAGGATTTAGTGTCCCTTAAGGGTGCTGTGAGGGTGCAGTGGCCCTGTGGGATGCAGGGCAGGATTTTAGGGTGTCCTAGGGGTGCTGTTAGGCTGTGGTGATACCTTTGTTCTGTGGTGTGAGCTTCTAGGGCTCCATCAGGAGCACTGTGAGACTGGAGGGAGCCTTTCTTGTGGAGTGTGGGGCAGGGCTCTGGGGTCCCAGAAGGGTGCTGTGAAGCCCTAGGGATCTTTTGGTGCTGCTTTCAGGAGCTATGTTCCCCTAAGAGTGCTGTGAGACTGCAGCAGCCTTCAGACCCTGTAGGGAGTAGGACAAGACTTTAAGGTGTCCTGGGTGCTGTGAGGCTGTGGTCACCCTGTTCTCTGTGGGTTGTGGGGCAGGGTCCCCTAAGAATGCTGTGGGAGTGGGGTGACCCCTTGGTGCTCTGGGATGTGGGGGGGGATTGTGGCATTCTCTGAGGTGCCTCCAGGAGGCTGGGGTGGCCCCTGTCCCCATGGGGGGTGTGACAGGGTTTTAGTGTCCCCTGAGGGGCCTGTGGTGGGGCTGTGGGGTATGGGGCAGGTCTGCAGGGTTCTTTGAGGCCCCGGACACTCTGCCCTGTGGCACCAAACCCTGTGTTAAATCGCCTCAAGGGCTGCGCAGTGGCTTTATCCTAGACTCATTTAAAACCTAAAAAATCTATTATCCTAAAAAATGAGTGCTTAGATGACATCAGCAAGTGGCCAAAAAGGCCTTGAAGTGTGAAGGAGGAGGCTTGCCTGGCAAACTGCTCCCTGCAGAGCCTTGTCCCCCGTGGGTTTCAGGCGTCCCCCCCAAGCTCCGTGAGACGCGGTTCAGATGGGTCTTGCTGGGAGCTCACTTGGGTGTCACTGTGGGAGAGTCACAGTTTTCTCTCTGCTCCAGGCTGGAATCTTCCTCCTTGGCCACACAGTTCCCACTGGGTGCCTGTGCTGGGCTGCCTGGCGGGTGCAGCAGCAGATGGTGCAGTGCTGTGACGTGGTGCAGCAGTGAGGGGTTTGGCCCAGCCGTGAGCTGCGCGGCTGCTCGAGAGCCACCTCCAAAATGCTGCTGCCCAATTGAGAGACAAAGGGCATGTTTTGTGTCTCTGCCTCGTTAAGGGCTTGCCTTCTCTCCTTGACCCACTCTTGTTTCCCTTCCTTCCACCTTTTTTCTTCGCCTTGCTCCTTGCAGCTGGGCCCGGGGAGGTCTGTGTGCTTGGACTCCCCTTTTTCAGCTTTCTGCTGCCAGAAACAGGAGCCCAGTGCTTCCTCAGTGGTGAGATCACTGTAGGTGTGATGAATGTTGTTCTGAGCTCCTTGTAGCCCAAACCAGCCTGGCTGCAGGGGGCTCCTCTGCCCTGGCTCGCTCGCTGCCCTCAGTCGGTGCAGAGAACCCTCTGCGTCTGTGATGAGTTTTTGGTTGCCTCCCTGTGCTGGAGGTGGTGCCCGGGGACATGGGGGGAGAAGGATCAGCCCCAACTTCTTCCTGCTCCTGTGAGCTATTGTGCTGCTAAACACTGGAGAAAATGTGCTTTATTTGGCCAGCTCGGAAGCCTGGTAGAGCAAATCTGAGTGGAAGATGGGAGCTGAGCTGCCTCGTCACGGGGAGACGCTTTCCTTGGGTTACCAGGAAGCTTCTTACTGCTCGGTGTGGTTTGGGAGCTCGATCCTGCTGGTGGTGTGGGTTGGGAAGGGAGCTCCCTGCTGCCCCCAGCCTGCGGTGGGGCAGGAGCAGTGCCGGGGGGGCAGGCAGGGGACAGCACGGTGGGGTGTGGTGGGAGCTGCTGGGAACGGGGGGTGTGCTGGCTCTGGGGACTGGCTGAGGCCACCACTCTGATCCTGCTCTGCTCTCAGAGATTTTAAAAGGGGCTTAAGCCCAGAGGATGGGTTGGGAAAACTTCAGTGGCTGCTTCTGGCCTGGGAAAATGCCCTGCAAGGCACCTCAGAGCCTGGTCTCTGTGGCTGGGCTCAGGCAGCTGGGTCTGTGTGTGCAGAGGAGGGAAAGGCTTTCCTGGTGGGGGTGAGACAAAGGCCTTGCACTTCTGGTAACATTTTCAGTAACTTAGAGGAATGATAAGCCAAATCTCATTGCCTAGTGCTGTTTCAGGTATTTCACTGTGCTCTCTTAATTGCACTGGGCTTCCTCAATCACCAGGAGCAGACAGTGATTAACGGTGATTGAAGTTTACAGCAAAAATAGTTTGTGATGATTAGGAGTAATGTCTGTTTCTGTTATGATTTATTCTGTCTCAGCATGGGAATCCTGAGGCACAGAAACAGCACCAAGGCATCAGGCTGTGGAGGAGAAGTGCTGTAAAGCTGCCTGGCTGTGTCCATCATTGGTCACAGATCCCTTGTGGCAAGATTACAGAGTCATTAAGGTTAGAGAAGACCTCTAATATCAA
>NW_008593533.1:0-216 GCF_000691845.1 Merops nubicus | reverse complement strand
CAGTATTGAGGTTGTAGCCTCCCCAGTGCTGACTCCAGGGCCACGACCCCTCCCCTGCTCCTGCTGCCCACCCTGTTTCTGATCCAGCCCGGGATACTGGGCACTGGGCACATCCTGCTCATTCTGGCTGCCCACCAGCACCCCGAGGGGCTTCTCCTCCACTTTGCAGCCCCTCTGCCCAGCCGGGGGCACTGGGAAGGTGCAGATGGGCCCCCT
>NW_008593532.1:0-5027 GCF_000691845.1 Merops nubicus | reverse complement strand
CAGCTTCCCGGGGCGAGCCCGGCTCTGCGGTGGCTCTGCAGCTCGCGGGAGTGGTGACAAACCGTGGCCTCACTCGGGACACGCAGGTCCCTGGCTGAGTCTATAGGGACCCCAGTCTCCACCCAGGGTTGCTGGTCCTGCTGGCACTATGTGGGATGCGCCTGTCCTGTGGGGATGGTCAGTCTCTCCTCCTCCCCTGGCCTGTCCCTGTGAGCTGGCTGATGCCCACACAAGCCCCTGTCACCCCAAAAGTTGAGCCTCTTCAGCTCTCTGCCAGCTGGCAGAAGCCAAGTAGGATGTGCAAGGAAGGGGCTCTGCTACCACCCAAATAAGGGCTATCAGGGGCTCTCTCCTGTCTCAGTTTTCAGCTGAAGAAAGGAAAAACCGTATGGGGACAAGGACCCAAGTACCACACAAAGGTCTCCAGAAATCTCCCCAAAGGACATTTCATTTTGTGTTGAATTAATGTGCCTCCCTCCTGTTCAACCCTGGAGCTGCTGGTGGGGTTTACTAGGGCTGATCTGGGAGCATGGAGCATGAACCAAGGTGTTCCTTCTCTGCTTTACAGTTCAGCAAGAGGAATTGGTTCTGGTCACTTCTTCCAGACCAGTCAGACCTCTGGGCTGAACTGGGACTGCCCTCCCTGGTTGGTGCCTCCTTTCCTTTGTGCAGACACCTGCAGCCACGCATAGTCTTAATCCTCTGCATCCTCCCCAGATCATGATGCAAAATGAATGGCACCCATGATAGAAGAAGCTTTCATCTGAAGCCCAGGAGACCCTCTTGGGTAGACTTGTGCTGTTTTTACAGCCAGCTTTCCCCCAGCTGCCTGACCTGAACACGTCCAAGCCCCGCACTCCTGGGACCCTGTCTGTCTTCTACTGCTGATGTTGTACTGGGGGAATTGGTAGAGAGCAGCTGATCTGCTCTGGTTCAGACACACTCCTTTGTGTCAGACACAGGACACAGCCTCCTGCCAAGGCCAACAGGTGTGATTTGGACCCAAGAAGGGCAGATTGGCCCCAAGGGCCATGACTCCCAGAGCTTCTCTCTCCACCATGTCCCTGTGCTAGCAGCTGGACCAGCATCTCTCTCCTCCCGCAGTCAAAGACACAGAGCCAGTCCTGGGAATGGCAAATAGCCAAGGCAGCAGATGCCAGGTCATCAAACCTGTGCTGGCCCTCTTGTCTGCCTTCAAGAGAGATTTCCCAGGGATACCTTCTCCCAGCAACAGTAATTTCCCCACTTCTCCCAGCTATGCCAGTGGCAGCAAGCTGGGCTCCCCTGGTTTACTTGCACCAGGAGCAAACTGTTTTTGTAGCCTCCAGACTCTGTTCCTGGGCACAGCACAACCCAGCTGTGCCACACTGCAATGCCAGTCTGGACCAGCTTTGCAAAGGGCCCCAGCTCCCCAGCAGCAAGTACCAGCTCCCACAGCCCAGGGTGGAGCAGCCTGCTTGGGTGCTGCGTCAGGAAAGAGCAGAGATGGAGATGGGAGGCAGCACTGGGTTATTTCAGACTCCCCTGTGGCTGCTGGAAGCTGTTCACACAGCAGGCCACTGTCCAGCCTGGCACTCTATTGCCATTCAGCTTGTCACCCCAAAGGGAAAGGGACACTGGGAAACTGAGCTGCCACAGCTATGGACCTGCACCGATGTGCTACAGGGCTCAGCTGTATTTCCCAGGATATAGCAGTGGGCTGAAGTGCAGCCTTGCATTGCTGCATGGGATGGAAAACCGTGCTAGATATTGGCACTGTCAGGACCCATCTGTAGACCAACAGGGAGATGGGAATGGTAGGAGCTGGGACAGTGTGGGAACAACCTCCTTGGTGAGTTCCCCATCTTTCTTGTTCCCTTCCAACTTTGTGTGGGGCCAGAAGGACTCACATTTAATGGGACTTTGCAGAGGTGCAGAGCTCAGTCTGAGATGGATGGGTTCTGGGCAGTCCAAGGGGGCTGTTTTTAGGAAGCTGGCAGGATCACACTGGCATAAAATGGGGTAAGATATCAGGCTTAAATTCTTAAGGAGTTTTGAGATTCCTGATGTCCTGGCTAAACCCAGACTGCTCAGCATCCCACTCTCCTCCAGCTACCTCTGTGTGCACAAGTCCAGCCCTACTAAAGACTTCCAAGCCCAGAGCTGTTCCTTTCTAGCCCCTGTCTTCACTCACCCTTTGTTTTCATTTTAACCTCTACACACCTCAACGCTGCCTTGCCAAGCCTCCCTGGCCATCTGGCCGTGCAGGGCATCCTGCTGCAGAGCAATAATACTCAGTTCTCATTAATGCCCGAGCCCAGTGCAGGGCTTTGGGCTAGGAGCAACACTGCTGCTGTGGAGATGTGCTTCCTACAGTGTAGTTCCAGCCGGGCACTAACCCTCAGTCACATTGAGGATCTCTGGTTTTGATGGTCACTCTGGCTATTGTGACACTTCCAGCCACATGGGGACAAGGTTTGGAAGACCAGGTTGATTCTGACTTTACCCCTCTGTGCAGTTCAGGAGCTGAGTGGCTGTACCCCTACTCCTCCCTCTCCCTGGAGGAAGCCAGAGGAATTACACCGGTGTCTTAAACCAACAGGAAAAATACTGCATGGAAATGTCTTGGATTTGTCCTACTGAGTTTCAGACACTTACCGGAAGAAAGCAAGGGTGTTCTTGTTTTCTGCTCTCTGATCCTGCTCCCCATCAGGAGATGACTTGGCTCCTCAACCAGAGTAGCCTCAAGAAGGCTCTGATGTTCCCATTCACCGTTTTTCCCCTTTTGGGATTTGGCTGAGGTTGTGAGGCTGGTAGAGGCAGGAGCAGAGCCAGGACTTTGAAGGGAATGTTCACCTAGAGACACCTCAGCCTGTTTGAAAGAGAGAAACTCTGTTCCTATTAGGTCTGAGCCTTGTTGATGGATAAAATGTTGAATGGACCAGAGGTCTGTGTGATCTCATGTAGTATCACTCTGCAGTTCTCCATCTGAAAAGTTTTGACATTTCATTTCAAGGGAAATCTAAAGGAAAAATATCATTTAAATGAAGATGAAAACACTTGCTTTGGTTCAGAGAACCATCTTGTGCTGACCTGAAGGAACCAGCAATGAGGAGTGGAGAGAGGGGATCCATATGTCCTGTACACCTTCAGGCAGTCTCCTACTGAGGACTCCTAGGAAAGGGGTAAGGACAGACCTCCGGACGTCCTTGTGCCTGGCACAAGAATAGAGTGATGAATAAGTTGCAGTCTGATTTCCTAGTTCCGCCTCCCCCAGCTCCTCCTCTATGGGATCTGTGTGCTCTGAATTTTTTTGCAGTCATTCCCCAGGCAGCTAAATCCATCATCTGCTGGTCTGCAGAAAGCGATTCTGTTCCTTCCCTCTGCCGCAGCGCTGCAGGGCATGTGGCTTTGCAGATGACTGGATTGCACTGAATTTCTGTGACTGCCCCTTTACCCCCACGTTTCCAGCCTGCTCCAGGGTTCCAGAGCAGCCCAGCAGTGCCCAGGACTGTGCGTGCACAGGCTGCGTGCTCAGCACTGGACCAGCAAAGCGTGCCCTCTGCTGTCACCATGTCCACAAGCCCAGCTCTCATCCCACTTCACCTCCCTGGCTATTTCCTACAGAATCCTCTCCAGGCTCCCTCAGCTCTGCTTTCATGAGCAGGACAGTTTTGCCATATATGACTACCTTGCTAGCAGAGAAAAACACTTTTATTTATATTCCAGCATTCAGCCTGGCAGCGTTGAGCTGTGATCTTGGAGCTGGGGCCATAGAATCATGGAATGGTTTGTGTTGGAAGGGACCTTTTCAGGTCATCTAATTCAACCCCCCTGCAGGGAGCAGGGACATTTTTAATTAGATCATGTTGATCAGAGCCCCATCCAACTTGGTCTTGAATGTTTCCAGGGATGGGGCTTCTACCACCTCTCTGGGCATCCCGGGCCAGGGTCTTACCACTCTTATTGTAAAAAATTTTTTCCTTATACCCAGTCTAAATGTCTCCTCCTTTAGTTTAAAACCATTAGCCATTAACCCTTGTCTTACTGCAGTGTGCCCTGCTAAAAAGATTGTCCCCATCCATGAAATAGATGCCCACAAAACTCCTCAACCTGAGTCTGGATATATGGCTGATGCTGTGAGGCAGTGAGGAAGCCACCAAAGCTCCAGAGCTCTTGCAGCTTGGCAAAAAACTGATAAAGCAAGTTCCTGCTTGTAGAGGGGTTATGACAGGTGAGTAGAGGAAAAGCAGTTGGTCATGCCTGAGTGATAGGGAAAACAAGAGCTCAAAAAGGGAGAGAAATTCCCACTGGTTGGTACCACAAGTCCTTGGGATGGGCTGTGTTTGGATTGTACAGGGACTTGCAATAGGCTCGAGCAGTTTACGGATAAAATAAAAGGAAGACAGGGCGATCTAAGAGCAGTACTGAGGTGTTTACCTGGGCTACTGCAGTAGCTACTAGAAGCCATGGACAGGTCTGTGTTTGAGGCTGTACGAACAGACACCGGCCCTTGCTGTAAGGAGTTACCAGCATGATGTGAGACCTCTTCTGGATTACTCTGTCCAGCTCTTGAGTCCTCAGCACAGAAAAGACCTGTTGGAGCAGGTCCAGAGGAGACCCATGAAGATGCTTGGGGGCTGGAACACCTTCCCTGTGGGGGCAGGTTGAGAGAGTTGGTAAAGAAAGCCCCAGAGAGATCTTGTTGTGGCTTTTCAGGACGTAATGGGGGCCTATCAGAAAGATGGGGACAGAATTCTTATCAGGGCCTGTTGCAGTAAGACAAGACTTAATGGTTTTAAACTAAAAAAGGGGACATTTAGACTGGATATAATGAAAAATTTTTTTATGATGAAGGTGGTGAAACCCTGGCTCAGGTTTCTCAGGGAGGTGGTCGATGCCCCATCCCTGCAAACACTGAAGGCAGGGTTGGAGGGAGCGCTGGGCGAGCTCATCTAGCGGGAGGCGCCCCCGCTGCGGGCAGGGGTTTGGACTAGGCGAGCTTTAAATCTCCCTCCAGGCGGAGCGCCCCGCGGCCCCAGCGCTCC
>NW_008593531.1:0-7570 GCF_000691845.1 Merops nubicus | reverse complement strand
CCCTGGTGCCTCCTGCAGCTGGGGGGCTGACCGCACATCTGTCTCTTGCAGAGAAGCTGAAGTTCACCCCGCCACCCCAGCCGCTGCAGTGCATGGAGTTTGACAAGGAGGTTACGGTGTCCTGTTCAGCCACTGGCCGGGAAAAACCCACCATCCAGTGGACTAAAACAGGTAAGGGGGACTTGGAAGCGCTCTTTCTGTTTCTGACTTGGGGCCTCAGGGATTTTCTGTGGGCCCACCTCCAACACGGGTGGAGCTGCGGTGCCATGGGGCTGCCTGGGAAGCCACGGTGCATCGTAGTGCCTAACGTGTGACTGCTGCACCCCCTCTTCTTGTGCCCTGCAGATGGGAGCAGCCTGCCTTCCCACGTCAGCCACAACGCTGGGATCTTGTCCTTCCACAAGGTGAGCAGGAGCGACTCGGGGAACTACACGTGCATCGCCTCCAACAGCCCACAGGGCGAGATCCGCGCCACCGTGCAGCTCGTGGTAGCAGGTGAGGGCTCCACAGCAGGCAGCAGCTGGTTTTCCTGCTGTGCTGACCTCGCAGTGGGTTTCCCTTGGCATGCCTGGACGGAGAGAAATGTCTGGCCTGACCCCGAGCTCTGCCCTGTGGCACTTGAGTGTCTGGTTTGTCCATGCTTTGCATACAACCCAAGAGGGCATGTGCCACTGTGCCAGTGCTGGCCCTGCTCCTTTGTGGGAGCTCAGCATCATTCCCAGGAGCTGACAGTGTTCGTGTTGGCCTCTCTGTCTTCAGTTTACGTCACCTTCAAGCTAGAGCCTGAGCCCATGACGGTGTACCAGGGACACACGGCCGTGTTCCAGTGCCAGGCAGAGGGGGACCCTGTGCCACACATCCAGTGGAAAGGGAAGGACAAGATTTTGGATCCCAGCAAGCTCCTGCCCAGGTACGCAGCCTCTGTCCCTAACTGAAACGTGGCACAGCGTGCCCCTCCCCATGCCTGCCCAGCGTGCGGGGGCTGATGGTGCAGCCTCAGGCTCCCAGTTTGGAGGACACACAGTCAGTTCTCTCCGAGTTGCCCTTTCTGCCACAGCCTGCCAAGCTGCAGCTGGGCAGCAACCATTTCTTGAGCATTGCACAGCATGAGATTCAAGGTGACTGCACGGGGGACACAGGGCTGAGGCATCCTGGGGAGATGGGGCTGGAGGTGCCTGAAGGCTGCCCCTTGCCCGCTGGTGCGTGCAAAGGCCTCTGTGTGGTTGGCAGGATTCAGATCATGCCCAATGGCTCCCTGGTCATCTACGACGTCACCACGGAGGACTCTGGAAAATACACCTGTATTGCTGGCAACAGCTGCAACATCAAGCACCGCGAGGCCTTCCTCTACGTTGTGGGTAAGGGCTCGGGGCGTGGCCTCCTGCTGTCCTGGCAGCTCTGGCACTGCTGGTGGGTGCTGCGTGTCGGGTCGTGCCTGCTAGGGAACATCCCTAGTGGGATGCAGCACGGCGTGCTCTGGGCTGTGCCCGGCATCCTGTGGCTGGATGAGGAGGTGGCCACGGCAGGAGGGGGCTTTTCACATTCCTCCAGGACGTTTCTGAACAGGATTTGGGAAATCCGTTTGCACCCGTATGGGTTCTTACGGGTGCTCTCTGCCCCACAGACAAGCCAGCAGCGGAGGAGGATGAGGGACTGGGCAGCCACACACCCTACAAGATGATCCAGACCATTGGGCTGTCGGTGGGGGCGGCTGTTGCCTACATTATCATCGTGCTGGGGCTGATGTTCTACTGTAAGAAGCGGAGAAAAGCCAAGAGACTGAAGAAACACCCAGAGGGCGAGGAGCCTGAAATGGAGTGTCTGAATGGTGAGGCTGGCACCTCTGGGGGTGGTGGGGACTTCACTGTCAGCCCCTTACCCCTGGGCCGGAGGGGCTGAGGGGCAGGGAGCACCAGCACCTGGGGAACAGGGGACTCCTCCTTGCCCTTGAAGTTTCTTGCTCTAGGTTTTGCCTATGGCTGGTGGCAGAGACCTGCTGCCAGATGAGAAATAGGCAGGTTGGTGTGAAACCTGCATCCCAGCCCCACATCGTGGCCAAGTCTGCTGAGTTACGTATCACTCCTGCTTTCCAGCACCCGCGTACGGCATCGTGTACACCCATTGCCAAGAGGAGGGAGCATGACTATTGCAGTGTAATGAAGTAGTAGTAATGTGACGGCCTGTTCAAATCACAGTTCAGCAGCTCCTGGTGCTGGAGGGAAGACTTTTCACTGAACAGCCCTGAACTCTGCTGTCAACTCACCCTGTTACCTCTGAAACCCATATAAGCTTTGAACATCTACAGCATCCTCCAACAAGGACTTCGAAACACAACAGGTTATCTAAAAACTCTCTCTTTGCTTTTCAAGCTTGTCAGCTATCAGCTCTGTGCTGGAGCACGTGGCTCTTCTGTACGTCTGATCACTCCTGTGAGGTCCTTTTCTGGTTGCACTGTTGCCTTTCTGAGATGTGGAGCCCCAGACAGGACTTGATGCCTCCAGCTTTGCAGTGACACGGCCGTGCTCTGTCCTGTTCCTAGCTGTGCCACCGGCTTCCTGTCCACAGAGCTCGCTCTGGAGGGAGAGCAGGCAGCTCTGGGCCGAGCCCACCACTAGCTGGGATGTGGGACTTGGCTTTCCCAGGCCTTACATTGTATCTCTGGCTGCACCTCGCAGTGCTCAGTGTCCCTCTACAGCTGGCCACGGCTGGCCTGTACTTTTGCTGCTAGCAAAGTTGGCAGCTTTGGCAAAGGGCTGCCAGCAGTGCCCATTCCATATTGGCAGCGTGTGGTACTACCCTGGTTCCTACCCTCTCTGTGTCCATTGGAGGATGTTCCATCCTGTCCTGTGGCAGCTGAGCTGCTTTTTAACAGCTGTTTCCATAAGACCCTGCAAAATCCTTGCAAATGGACTAAACCGGGTCTCCATTGTGCATGAGCTACATGATTCCTTCAGTGAATCCAAGTGATCTTCCTGGGGCATATTCATTTCTAAAAGCTGTTACAGCTTTCTCCTGATGTCATGGTTGTCTTTGCATCACTGATACCAGTTGAAGGCTTGTAAGTGATGGGGTGCAGTTGAGTTTGTTGCCCTTAACGATTCGCTGGGTCTCCCCCCATTCCACTGTAAATACAGACATCATGCTTCCCCCTCTTAGTTCTCCAGCACACGGCCATGTCCTGATCCTGTGGGGGTTGCTGTGAGGTCCTGGCAGAACATCACTGCTGGGTTTATCTCCTGGTTTTCTGGTAGCAATGCTTTGAACAGAGCTACAACTCCAGAAGAGAAGTCTGGCTGTAGGGGGGAGCTGGGGTACAGGAGCATCTCTGCAGCTTTGTGCTCTGCTGCTGTCACCACTGTGAGCTCTTCCTGTGGACATGTGGCAGGCAGCTCACCTGTGCCAATGGGTTCTGGCCACCATCTTGTTCATGGGAAAGGATTTGTTTTAAACTTTCCTGAGGTATTTTTTTGTTTTGGCCTGTCTTTGTTATACTTCTCTCAGACTTTGCCTATTCTTTTGCCCTTCATTTGGAAACAGTTTAGCTGTCAGAGGGATGTATCCTCCCTGCTGCAAACAAACCCAGCTGCTCAGATGTCTCCACTCCTTTTTGGTACTTCCATAGCCTCTCTGGAGGAGTGATTTGTGCTTGCTGTAAGCTCCAGTGGAGTTCCCCCCTTCACCATGTTCTTAAATGATTTGGTTCTTTTCCTCCTTTTGACGTGGTCCCTCTTTAGCTGGCTGGTCTGAAGTATCTCAGCACCTACCTGATGACAAGTAGTCCCTGGCTGGCCACCAGCTGACTTTTCCAGTGGCCTGAGGATCCAGAGAGATTTGACCTTCCTATGGATTTGCAGTGGATCCTTCGTATGGATTTGCTATGGATCGTTGCGTTCCTAACAAGTCAATCACCTTCCAAGGTCATGTCCCTGGTGTGCCACATCCTCTAATAAGTGCGCTTGCTCTCACTGTCTTGTCCCAGCTCTGTGAAACACGGGAATGTCTGTTCTTCAGTGTCTGCCATCGCTGCCGCTGGTGCTCTCTCAGTGGCAGCATACTCGCTCTGCAGCCTTTGTTATTTTCCTGACACAGTTGCAGTGGTTGTCTTGTATTATCCCCTTGTCTTCAAGCTTGTAGTCTCGAGACACTGTCAGTCCTGAGTGCAGACAGCACGGCCTCAAACACTCTTGCTAATAATCAGCAGAAAACCAGGGAGAGCGTAAGTACCGTCAAGCTTTGATCAGTTGGGTAGGTGCTGCTTCTTGGCTGTCATCTTCTGCAAATGTTATTCTGCTGTGTGAGAGAGGACAGCTGGATCTCTGCTGTCATCTCCCAGTTCTGCAGCTAAGCACCACCTGCAAGGGAAGCCATGGTTCCGAATTCAACATATCTCAGTCTTCACAGCTCCAAGCCTACCTGTGGCAAAGCCACGGCTCCTGTCATTGTGGCCAGACCTGTTCAGGATGTGTTGGTTGGCTGGTGCCTCTCTTGCACGCTTGCAGTCCACGCGTACGTGTACACACACCGCTGTACAATACCCCTTGATGGAAATTATGGGCACTGGGACTCCTGTTGGAGTCAAGTCTTAATTTTGTGATTAAGTCCTTTTGCATGGGCAGGTGTGTTCCTCAGTGCTTGCTCCTGGACTAGCTGGAGTGTGCACAGTAACATAGGGTGATGCTGCACATCAGCCACATTAGCTCGGTGCTGTGCCCTGCTTTACATTCAAGCTCCTGCTTGCAGCTTATGGAAAGTACCACTTCCTAGTGCCAAGTCTGAGTCAAGCAGTAAATGTATTCAAAATCAAGGTTTGCTGTCTGTACTACTGTCCATACTTTCTTCCCCTACAAGCTGCCTGTAAAACGCAGGGTTCTCTATGTTAAAGCAATAGTGTTTTGTGCTGTTCACTGGCTTCTGCTTGTGCCAGGGAAATTTCTAATGGAGTTCCTGAGCAGAAAGCTTGCTGGGGTTGGTTACAAAGACAGGGCTTCCTAGCACAGCTTTAACCCAGGCAGTAAAGGAAACTCTGGGCTGATTTTGCCTGACAGGTTCAAGATTACCCAAGACACAAGCACTGCTGGTTTGCTGGGAAGGGAGCAGGTGCAGGGTGGGGACAGAGTGCAGCAGCTGATGCTGGGTAAGACTCAAGAGTCTCCTGAGCATCAAGAGACTGTGGTTATGGTGAGCAGGGTCTTCCCTGCTTCACACATCCAATCTCCTGCTGCTATCCTGTAGAGTTTTGTCAATGGTAGTTTGGATGTAGCCAGTCCTTTGGGATGACTGAGTGGCATGGGATGGACAAGGCCAGATGGGGCTGGTTGGCTCTGGGACCAAAGCCATTGCTCAGGATCTGATTTCAAGGGGGGCTGCAGGGCTGCCAGAGATGGGGCTGGATGTGAGCCCAGAGGAAACAACTGTGTGGAGGCGACTCTGTTGCCTGGTACTTAGACATCAAGAGTTCATGGAGCCAGCTGTGGGTGCTCGGAGTGTCAGCCCCAGAAGAGGCTGATCATCCCCAGCATGACATTCTCTGCCCAGCCTGGCAGGATGCTGAAGCCATTTGTGCTTCCCTTGCAGGTGGTGCTTTGCTGCAGAATGGGCAGATGACAGCAGAGATCCAGGAAGAAGTGGCCTTGACCAACCTGGGCAGCAGCTCTGGGGCCAGCAAGCGGCACAGCGCTGCCGACAAAATGCACTTTCCACGTTCCAACCTGCAGACAATCACAACTCTGGGTATGCTGGGGCACCCTGGCCCTGACCCCACTCCAGCAGGAAACCTGTGGCTGAAACCCCGGCATATCCTAGCCAGAAAACTGGACGTGCTGGGTGGGGTACAGAGGGCCCTGCAGCCTCTGGGCTGTCAAATCCATAGGCTGTCCCAACATACGCTCTCTTCCCATGTGCTACTCTACACTTCCAGGCAGGGGGGAGTTTGGTGAAGTGTTCCTGGCCAAGGCAAAAGGTGCAGAGGATGGTGAGGGGGAAATGCTGGTCCTGGTGAAGAGCCTGCAGACGAGGGATGAGCAGCTGCAGCTGGACTTCCGTCGAGAGGCAGAGATGTTTGGCAAGCTGAACCACTCCAACGTGGTGCGGCTGCTGGGGCTGTGCCGCGAGGCAGAGCCTCACTACATGGTCCTGGAGTATGTGGACTTGGTAAGGGCCCTGCCAGCAATCCCTGCAGGGAGGAGGAGGAGGAGGGGTGGACAGTGGGCATGGAGCCTGCAAGTGTGACACAGTCCAGCCTGGCAGCTTACGACAAGTAAGGTGTAGGGGAGACCATGCTGATATCCCCACGTGCTGGGAACAGTGGTTGAGTCTTGAATGTAACAGGGGTCTCTTGCAAGGCCTGGAGGTGACTTCATCTTCTCCCACATCCTGATTTCTGGTTATGTCTAGGACTCAGCTGAGTAAATTAAGCTGTGGGACTCCATGCTGCAAAATGGCTGTGAATGCTAAGGGCTACTGTAGGGAGCCTGGGGTTCATGGGAGAAAAATCCATTTGGGGCATGAAAAACCTCCTGGAAGCATCAAGCTTGCTTGCCCTGATCTTCGCCAGTTGAGGCCCAGAAGTGAGTTACTGGCCTGCCCTCCAGGGCAAGGGCCAGGAGGAGTGGGGACTATGGTCCAGGAGATGAGGATCCATTGGGCCTTCCAGTGGGCCTGACACATCCAGGCACTGCAGGGACTGATGTGGCTGGCAGCACGGAGAGGTGCTGCCTCTGAGTTGCTCTCTGTCTCCCAGGGGGACCTGAAGCAGTTCCTGAGGATCTCCAAGAGCAAAGACGAGTCTCTGAAGCCACAGCCCCTAACTACCAAACATAAGGTGACAGTGCAGCTTTGGAAGTGCCGTGGGGCTGGGGACCCTGAGGAGGGCAGCCAGTGCTGATATCTCTCTGGGGTCAGGTGTCTCTCTGCACACAGGTGGCCCTGGGTATGGAGCACCTCTCCAATGGCAGGTTTGTGCACCGAGATTTGGCAGCCAGGAACTGCCTGGTCAGCGCCCAGCGGCAGGTCAAGGTCTCATCCCTGAGCCTCAGCAAGGATGTGTACAACAGGTAGCTGGGAACCTGGCAGGGGAAGGGGAAGGGGTGGGATGGCACTGATCTTATTTTGCCTGCTTGTCCTGCCTGCAGCGAGTACTACCACTTCCGCCAGGCCTGGATCCCGCTGCGCTGGATGCCACCCGAAGCTGTGCTGGAGGACGAGTTCTCCACTAAGTCAGACGTGTGGTCCTTTGGGGTACTCATGTGGGAGGTCTTCACACACGGAGAGATGCCCTACACCCCGCTGGCAGATGATGAGGTCCTAGCAGGTACGTGGAGTATCTTTTGTTGTCCCTGGCGCCGTGGTCCGCTTTTGGGGGGGTGGAGGAGTCCAGCCAGGCTGTGTGTCACGTCCCCACTCTTCACACCATGCTGGTCTGGCTGGCGGGGGCTGTTCAGTGCGTGTGGAGAGATGCTGGCCTCCTTGCACCCTGCCAAGGGATCACATCTCTTCCCTTTGGACTCTGCTTTGGCGGCAGGTCTGCAGTCGGGAAAAACGAAGCTGCAGCAGCCCGAGGGCTGCCCCTCCC
>NW_008593530.1:0-8546 GCF_000691845.1 Merops nubicus | reverse complement strand
CTAAAAGATTCTATGATTCTATAATTCTATGAAGAGATGCTTGCTGATCCAAACTAAGACTTCTCATGGGTCTGTTTTCATGGTGTATTACCACACTAAAATGACTCTCAGACTCGTTTGCTAGGTCTGATGCAAAAGGAAGGTAAATTTGCTAGATCGGATTAACACGAAGCCACCTCTGGAAGCAGTACAACTCCTTCTGCAGAAATTAAGCTAAAAAAACAACAGCTTGTTTTTCAGTGGAAACTATTAAGTCAATTTGAAATATATTAGTAGGTAGTCATACAAATTTATATCTTGTACAGACAGTTCTTGCATTGGGAATAATTAAAACTCTGTAAAAGAGGTTAATTTGAGGTAGAATTTTTCCTGTTTTGTAAGATCTACTATGTAGCTGTTATAGTTCAAATACTTCCAAGCATTGCAAGCTATCTAAATGATGGTAGGTGCACATATAAACCCAGACTGCTTGTTCTTAAACAAACAAACAAAAACTTTTAAGATTTCCATCTTAAAGGTGCTGAAGTGAGCACTTCGATGAGGAAATTCTATATTCTCCTACACACTTCCTCCACGAGGCAAAGAATGTCTCTGCATGCATCTTCAAAGGATTAAAAATAGTAATCTTTCTCTCTGACAAAGCACATTGCTGAGAAAAATACTTCAAAGAATGCTCTGTGACTGTGGTAGTGAAGGCCCTATAATCCTATATTTTAAACAAGATAAGAACAGCAGGCATCCAAAATAGAATAAACTGTTTCGGGTAATTCTTGCACTGTCCTCAGAATGATGCTTAACACAGAATACCATACAAGGATGTATAAATGTGTATCAAGTTCTAAACTTTCACTCTCCATGAAACCTTTTTTCTTCTGCTTTGCAGAATTTTCACCATATTTTTTCATATATAATAATGTGAAAAAAATTGCATCCTGAAAAAATATCCATGATTCTGAAGAAATTTACATGAGCAAGTCAACTGCTTGGTTGCTAATATGTTAAGTTTAAACAAGTGAGGGAAATTACTAATAATTTTAATTATTAAAATCAATGTTTATACTATCTTTTGATATTAAATCCATGCCAGAATACTTTGGAAAGGTTATAAATTATGCTTGATTCAGTATAGCTGTTCATATAAAAAAGAATGTGTATGACAAACATCAGAGAATATCTTACTCAGTTTGCTTTCGATTCTCTTGCTCCTCCTCTGCTTGGCCTCATTCAGAGTTACTTCTTGGCATATGTTGGTTTCTAGATCCTCCTTGTCTTTAGGTTTCTGAATGCTACTGAGAAAAATACTTGCTTAGAATTAACAAAAATCCTACCTTCTCTATGTAAGTCAATGTTGATAGTACATCTAATAATGTGAATATATTTGATTTTAAAAGGAAGTCTATGATAGCTTGCAAATAAATAGGCTAAATTAGGTAGTACTGAATAGAGTAAATCAGGAAAGCTAACTTCCAGATTTTTAAAAAAATGTTGAAACCTTTACCTTTCAATAATTTAAAGTCATTCATATGATGAATGAATGCTCTGTATACATTGTATTTGTTACATTAATTTAAAAAAAAAATAAGAAGGTTATGCATGATTTTGTCATACTCAAAATCCTTAGCTTTGTTTCTTGATAGACTGCTACCATGAGACATCCTCTGCCGAGTCTCTCCTAGTACTTGGGGATGACCTGAAATACTATCTCTGTCCCCTCTTGAGGAGGTCTCTCTTAACTGCATGGCTTTTCTTGATGTTGTTTGGGATGTTTCTGCACATGCTGCAGCCTCCACTGGATGTGAACTTCCCTCACCAGCGTCCTTTTCACCAGAGGTGGCACTGCAGGAATCTGAAATTACTCCTTTCTCTCTCTGCTGATCACCTACAGGCTGCGACAAAAAACAAAAACAAAAACAAAAACAAAATTACAAGCAACTGGTAAGCATGCAGTTAAAACAAGGGCTGTATACATAAGAGCTCCAAGAGCACCATCATATAAATTCTATGTGTGCTCACAGCCAATGGAGGGGTTGCTTAAGTGAATAACTGGAATTCCACAGATATGAGACACAAGCTGCCACAGGAGATGTACTCCTAAAGTAGTATGCCACACTATGTTCCTCTTCCCTAAAAAATAAAGTGATATTTTAAGATGTCTTAATATAGCCCATCTCATCTCACTCTTGCACAAGCCTAGAAATGAGCAGAACATCAAGAACCTTGTTCCACTTGAGGTCTAGTAACTCCTAGCTGAGAATTACTTAACAGATAGAATCCCTGAGCTACCACCACCAGATGAGATTCCTTTCACCTAACTTCAGCCTTCCAAGAGCCAGGTATCTAGATGACACTAGGCACTCCTGTTACACCTACCACTGGTGAAAAGGAAGAGCTACTTTCAGAAATGATGGTGCAAAGGTGAACCTAAACAATTGGTGGACACCGGAGGCTTATCTCCAGCAGTAAATGGGAGAAATCCCAACCTAAAGATATGTCAACCCATGGCATTTCAACTGAGTTATTTGTGTTTATTCCCTACTTTAGTCAAGTGAGTATGATGTGCTGCTGTCACTCAAGTTGCTGAAAACTGGATCCTCATTAGCTTATTACACACTTGAGTAGTGTTGAAAGCTCGTAGGACACACCCTCAGCACACGTGCACACAAATTCTTTCACGGTGATGCGCAAGAACTTGTTAGTCCTTCCTTGGGACAGCAATGGAAATGGAGGATTCACTAATTATTTTATTTAGCTAACGTTCATCAGACAGGCTAAGGAAGAGGTGAATTGCATTCCTAGGAGTGGTCCCTCCAGGTCACGAGATGATGTAAGTTAATGTGACAGCCAGGGAAAACCAAATACTTCCGTTTACAACACTATCAATGCAGTACTTTCCATGGCATCACACCTGCTGTGAGAGGAGGGTTAGACAAGAAGAAAACACTTCAAAGAGTGAAAAAAAGGCACATGCTTTGTAAGGGACCATATTTTAAAATAAATGGGCTATTCAGCATCTTGACTGCATCCACAGGGCAGAACAGGCTCTTCTCTTTTGGGTACTTGTTCCAACACAACAAGGATTCTCTAAAGAAACAAGGATGAGAAAAGACCACAGTGAACAATATACTGTTACAATGCAACCGTTACTAAAATTAACTGGGATCTCTTCCTCATTAAATTGCCTCCCTAGCTTCTGCCTTCAAAAGCAGCAGATAGAGGCACATAGAAAAGCTAAAATCAATTACTAATTGATGAAATGTTATAGATACCCACTCCCACAGGACTCTGTTTCACTAACTTAACTGCAATATTGAGTAAATCTATACATAAAGCTTGACACAGTTGTTCTACAAACTTCATAAATCAACAATTCACTGAAAAAGCTTTCAGGACCTTGAAATCAGCCACTTTTGTGGCACATTTTATTATGTACTGTTATATTCAGTTAACACTACCATCAGAAGAAACAACTAACTCATAGTCTTTGAATGCTTTATGCCACTGTGGGGAAGTAAAGTGGCTGTAAAACCACCTGACATAGCTATAGGTGGCTGATCATTGATTTGCAGCTCCAGATTATTCAAAGACAATACAGAGCACAGAATCTGATTCCAGGTTTACAAATGATGTCTACCACACTCTACAGCATAAACATATGTCTCTTATGCATCCTTCCCTTTCCCTTATTATAACCTGAACAGGAAGAGACTATACTGTTGCTTTTACTTCATGTTCCCCTCCAGATTTTTGTATTTGTGTTGTCAAATCCAAACAACCTAGTCCAGATCACCTTTTCAGCACGGGACTTAACATTGTGAAGAGAACAGCACAAAGAGAAGAAAAAAGAAAGAAGAATCACATGTTGTATCTACACACACTGGCTTCTTCGCAGGAGGACATGAATATAAAACCATGCCTCAATTTTTTCAGTGTCTCGTACCAGCATAACTAAACAAAATAAATGCATTTCTAAATATATATGTAAAAAATCCTGGTAAGTGGTATTTCTAGTCTACAGGAAAGATATAGCTATAATTTGATTTGTAGTACTTGCAAAGCATTTGCAAGCTACAGCAGTGAGAATTGTGACAGCAGAAAGCAGGATACTATAGTTTGGGAAAAAAAAAAAACAAACCAGAACTGGAAGGGGCAGGAACGTAGACTTGGAAATGGCTGGTGTATGTCAGTGTGCTACAATGAAATAACAGGACAGTGGTTTGGAAAGTTCCCTTGGAGAAAATGCAAGACACAAGAGACATACAGGGAGACCAGCAGCTTTTGAAGCTTCCATGCTGATTCTAGATTTCCATGTCAGTCACTGAATTAACTTTACTTGGATTTCCCACCTCAGCAAGCTCAGCCTTTTTCATAAAATGGATATATCAAACCAGAAAAACACTACTGGACTTTTAAAACAAAAACAACTGAAGTGTATTAAACATGTGAATTATTGATGCCAGCTCAGTCTTTACTGATTCACATCTCCCAGTAATATGGCTATTCTAGAAAATACTTTATTATATCCATAATTTTTCAAATATTAAACTGTATATATACTTGCTCATTTGTTGTCCTCTGCAAGTTAGATCCTGTTAAGGCTTTTATTTCTTCCACCTGAATTGTAGCAAGTTGAGGCTCAATTATGTTTGTTATCTGTGTACAGTCATCATCTAATTGTGGAATACTTGGTTCTGAACATAACTGTTTCTCCTTGGTGTTAAGCTGTGTCTCATTTGGCACTAGAGGAGTGACAGGTTGTATCACAGATCCTGACAAAGCATCCAGAGCTGTCACAAGCTGTACTGACAGGGTATCACAGCTCTCATCTACTGACGGGTCAATGGGAAAGGCATGACACTGACACTCTAATTTATCAGGCAGTGGGTTCACCACTTTTGGACTCTCACAATCACCACAGGAGCTCAACAGATCACTGATTCCAAATTCACCAGTCTCTGTACTCCATCCACTGGATGCTTCCATGGAAATCTTCCCCAAGGATGTCAGTGGAAGATCTGTGTCATTACTAGGGGAATGCTTTTTTCCTATATTATCTGTGCCAATAGTGGTCATGCAGGTTGTCTGACAATCTTCTAAAACATGCAGAAGTGTATCTTGTGGTGTCTGTTCCTTTGGAACTGTTACTGTATCCTCAAGATGGGCATCTAGACAGGGGCTTACTTCTGGAAAAAGATGTTCATTACTGCATTTCTGTAAAATCTAAACATAAAAAAAAAAAAAAATGTCAAAAAGGAATGGAACAACTCTCTCTAAAAACCATGTAATTAACACTCACTTTAGAAGTCATTCATATATATACCTGTTTTATTTAAAATTTTGCATCAACTACAAGACTCAAAGCTTTCCCTAGCAACTCACAGAATTTCTTAAGAAGGGCTAGACTGAGGTCTCAGTTTCAAAAGCAGAGCAGCTGTTGACTTCTCTAGCAGTGAAAATCCAGAGGAAGAGAGACTGAACTGTTATGAAGTCAAATGACCAATGACCTAAGGCTGTTAAAAGGGCTTTGAAGGAAAGGTGTTAAAAATTTCTGTCACCTAGAAATAATGAAAGTAAACATATTCACAATCATAAAAATAATACAGTTAGTAAAACACAATATAGGAGTTTTGATTACGTGTTTATGTGGATCCCACACAGGTATGGAGCATTTGTGCCTCACCAGGTTTAGTTCAAAAACTTAGGAATATGTTTGGAGGCTGCACATGTGAGTTTCCACACTGAATACAGAATCACAAAATCGTAACTTCTCTTGGAAAACTTACACTGCTACTGTTTTTCTAATCAGTTAGAGCTACTTCAAACAGATGCGCACCTTTTAATATACCAATTAATAGTGTTTTCGCTTTTCTTCCTATCCCTGTTTCAAAAGCTTCTGCAGGAGGAAACCAGATGCCTCAGACCTAAACCATACCTTTTTTGTCCTTTATAACATTTGTATATAAGTGCTGCTACTTAGAAACACTGGATGTACTGAATCTACTGGATTCTAGCTAGAGATGTCCCTGCTTATTGCAGGGGGGTTGGACTAGATGACCTTTGGAGGTCCCTTCCAGCCCAAACATTCTATGACTCTATAATCTTTAGAAAATCTCGTTTAATCTATTTTTAGACTCTTGCTGCCAGCAAGTGGCAATACTGGGCAGTGCAACAATCCTTACAACTGGTAACATCATTTTGATAAAGCTCATACACAGCGAAACAGAAAGGACAAAAGTCTCACGGCACTACACAAACATGCAGTTTGTAAGCCACTATAAATCCCTAATTCTTTGCTGAAAAACTATTCCCCAGTCTGCCACTTCCCATCCTGTACCTATGCAGCTAATTATTCTATTTTAAGAACTGATTATTTCTTACTTTGCAGCACTGAATTACAGTTTCTTTTAAGACCACCTCTCTAGTTCGTGCAGACTTTAAACAACTTGGAAAAAAAACCCCACTGGTGTAACTCTTCTGTTAAGAACTGTGATGCAATCAGTGTGTATGTGTATTACAGATTTTCTAAGAAAAAAAGCTTGGTGCATTTATTGAAGGGCAGGTAAAACTTACATTTATATTAATGAAGAAGGATCAGGCAGGCACAAATTACTACTTTTGCAAAAGTGTAAAAACCCAAACATCAGCTGAAATCCAAGACCTAAATGTCACTGGTCTTGATAAAAACCCTATCCAGCTACAGGTGCCTAAGTTTCTTTAGCACTCATTTCTCTTGGAAAAGATCCTGTGGGACATCCTCTACAAGTAATTAAAATATGCAGCACATAATAAAAGTCAAAAATTTCTCTCCTAAACCCCACATTCAGCTGCCACTGATGCATAATGACACTTAAAGCCCTAAAGGTGCCCAGGGTCCCTGCCAAGTCAGTTGTTGAAAAGGAACAGAGAAGCTGCTGAAGAAGTATGGTTGAGCCAGCTGGGAACTGATTCAAAACAGGGAGTTCTCTCCTGTGGACTCCAGTGTCGTAAACATGGGTCGTAAGTCTCACTCAAAGGAGGAGCAGGATTTGCTCTCAGCCAGTAGATCAGCAGTAAAATATCAACATTTTGGTAAATGCAGGTTCAGGTCCATCCTCCACCAGAAGAGCTACACTTTCATCAACTCATTCAAAAACAGGTTTCCTGTGCAAGAATGCCAAAGAGAAAAAGGCATCTCTCTGGCATAAAGCTGTTAATTCTTTTTAGGGCTTGAACACCAACTATCTCATGGCATCTGTGAATGTCTTCCTCTGAGCATGAGCACACTATTCTGAAAGCTTTGGTTTAAATCCCACCATCCTCAGGTCTTAATAATTCCAAGAACAAATCCAAATCAAAGTGTTCCTTAAACCAGGCACAACTCCTGCTGACCTTTTACCATCAACCCAGAAATCTCTTGTCTCCTCATCTTACCCAGGAAGCATACACTGTGTATCAGCTGAGCACGGCCACAGTCAACTGCAGCCTCAGCCGATTCAGAAACTCACACCAGACGAAGCAGGTGAACAGGGAAGACAGGCAGAGGTCTCATCCAAAGAAAACCCCAACTTATTTGATGATAGATAAAACGGTGTTAATAAACTCACTGCACCAAAGGCCAGCCAGAGCGCCAGGTTCAGCCAAGCCTTAGATATCTACCTCTCTCTGTGCACTACACAAGGAAGCTTCAATCTGGCCTGTCAGTTCCAGCATGTGGCAGTGCATCCACATCACCCTGGTGAATCTTGACATTCCAGGATGTTTTTTCCATGTGTTCGAGAACAATTAAAACACTACTGAGGAACTGGTGGCTATCTGATGTCACAGACTGTGGCTTGCAAATATTCTGAGATAAAACTGGACTGAATAATAATGAAGCAAAAACAGTAAAGGTGGAGTGGAAATGTTGAGTGGATTCCTATATCTGCTAGCTCTGAGGAGTTCAGCCTTTCAATGCATACATGTTAAAGAATTGCCATAAAAGAACTAAGGCTTCAGAAGGATCAACATTACCAGCTTTTGTGATAATGCTGAGCTGAAAATTATTGAAATATATTGGGACCTGAGTGATACACAATAATCACTGAAGAGTTGAGGCTGGAAAGGACCTCTTGAGATCATGTAGTCCAATCATGCTGCTTAAGCAGTGTCAGCTACAGCAGGCTGTCCAGGACCATGTCCAGCCAGGTTCAGAGCATCTCCACAGGTGGGCAACCTGTTCCAGTGTCTGATGAACCCCACAGAAAAAAAAAGTTCTTTTTGTTTTGAGATGGGATTCATTCTTTTAAAATTGAGTCCATTTCCTCCTGTACTAAGCAGTGCACAAAGTCTGTCTCTCTCATCTTCATTCCTCCCTGTCAGGTGTTCGTACACATTGGTAAGATCCTTCCAAGCCTTCTCATCTCCAGGTTGAATAGTCCTAGCTCTCTCAGCCTGTCCTCATATAAAAGATGAAATCACTGACTATTCTGAGTTGCAAAGGACCTTTGAGGTCCTTTACTCCAACTCCTCTTCAGTGAACAAGGACATCTTCAAATACAACAAGTTGATCACAGCCCCACCCAACCTGACCT
>NW_008593529.1:0-4972 GCF_000691845.1 Merops nubicus | reverse complement strand
CGCCCCGTATCCCCGCCGCCTCCGGCCGTGCCTGAACTTGGGTCAGCGCCAGCGTGCACCCCCGCGCTGCCGTGCCAGCGCCGGCTTCGAGTCTCGACAACTCCTCGGCCCTCCCCTCCGTACCGCAGAGAGCCCCCAGGGCCTCGCGGCTCTTGGGGCCGTCGCTGCCTGCTCACCCTTGTGGGGGTGGGGAGTACGGCGCGGCGAAACCCCGCGGAGCGCTCCCCATGGCCTCGGACAAGGCCCTTCATCTCTGCACAGGAAATACTTGACCTAGTGTGTCACAGGATCACGTTGGTCTTTTTTGTGGCTGGGCTGACCTGCTCGGTCTTGACCTGTTGGCTCGAAAGGGCTTTCTGCAGACAGTGTGCCTGCCGGTCCCCCCGCTCCTCGTGGGAGCCCCGCCGAGGAGCTCACAGCTTTCCACAGAAGTTCACAGGCCCTTTGGGACGTGGCTGTCCCTGCCTACCACCGTGTCTCAGCCCCCTCCCTCTAATACTCTTACTCACCCAAATCCCGTCTTCCTGCTCTGAGTTCATGATGCCACTCTTGCATCATCAGCAAATCTCTGCACACAAGATATTTAGCAAGCGTGTTTAGCAAAAGTACTAAATAAAACTGGTTACAAGCCAAAACTGCATCTGTAACCTTCCTCCAGCCCGAGAGCTCCCTGTTAGAAAGCAACCCACAATCTTCCTTCCTGAATTTGGATTCAATTTCTGCGTACAAGTCTTAAAATAATACCCATTACCATGAGAAGGTACTGAAGCTTAAATTATATACCAGACTGAAAACACTTGGAAAAGACAAACTGTCAACAGAAATTCAAAGGCTTCTAATTCTCAGCTCAGCAAGACACAGATGGAGAAGTAGATTAGTGCTTTGTCATTTATGGCGCTGTTTGTAATCTACATTTCTCATTTCCTTTATCTTCCACTCCTGAGGCCTGGCCTGAAACCCACTGAAGCTGAGCGAAGCCTTTCCGCTTACTTCACCCTATTTTGCATCTAGCCTTTACACAGTGCAGCTGATGCGGAGTGTATCCAGGTCTGTGTTCTAACTGGAGCCAGTTTATATGACAAATAATTAGCCTGCAGCTTCTTGTTGAAATCTGGAACTACTTTAAACTAAAACTGTCAGAGTTAATGGTTGATTCTGCTTTTATTTGGGTTTGAAGGCTAAAAAACACCCAGGGACTTTTTAATGAAGGCTTTTCCATGAATAGAGGATGTTCTTGCCAAAGCTCTGCACCAGATAACTGAGCAATCTTCGTTTCCTTTTCCCTCTAAAGTGGGACTCCCACACGCCACCACTGTAAACATAGATCTTGCCTCCATAAACATGTTTTTCGATGTTTAGCACAGCAAGGAGTCATACTCTTAGAGTATTTAAAGTGCAGCGAGCTTCTCACATTCTGAGTAGCAGCCCTAAAAATGGCTGTTTATAGACAATACCAGATGGATATTAGGTATTACCGCAGTCACTGAGCAACGATTATACTTCTTTGTAAAGAAGCTCAGCTTTATAGCATCCAATAGGGTTGGCACGATTTACTTTGCAGCCCTAAGCCATAATAGCTGCATTTTCATAAATCAGAAGATGGATTAGTTAAAATCAATTTATCACAGAACACAGAATCAGCCAAAACAAAGCAAACCGCTTTAAGTATTTGCGTGATGGTACTTTCTACTAAACAAATACTCCTGAAGCATCCAGAAACTGTTCTGTTTGTAAAGATCTCTGAGCAGAAAGCACCTGAAAGCAGCTCTGCATTTCAGCAGCCGTGCAGAGAGCCACAGACACCTCTGTGCATACACACAACTGACTCATGTGACTGCAGCGCAGCGCTGTGACAGCATGAGCCTGCTCTGCACCCACTGCACTGGCAGGACAAGCATTCTGCTCTGTTATGTTAGTGACTACCATAATTAGTGATTTCCTGTGGATTTCATCAAAGTTCTTCATCTTGTTTCTGAGCGTGCATCATTCACTCAGGTGGTTAGCTTGTTTTCACAACTCAGAGCTTTCCCTGCTGGAGCCAGCTGCACTTTACAAATTACTCTGTCTTACAGCTACAAGTAGGGGTGACTTTTTGAGTGTTTATTTGCTTCTCTATAAAGCCTAGTTTTCTTTCTAGATGGACCACTAGGTCTATACACACAAAACTGCATTTGGAACAACTCTTTTATAGCTCTAAGAATACATCAATTTTTTCCAGTCTGAAATCAATGCTGATAGGGTTTGGATATTCTGTATCTGAAAATTGAAACATAAGATATTAATTTCTCTTCACCAGTCAGATGTTTGGAAGATTTTTCTGTCATCTAACTGGGTTACAAAGAAGACAATGTCCCGGGAGGCTTGGCTGCTGCATTTGTCTGAGAAATTCCATACGCTTGTGCTGCCATGATTAGTTTTCACTGCTTTGACACTGATCATGCATAGCAAATGCCCCCATTCAGGATCTGCAAGATCTGCAAGAAATGCTTGCAAAAAGGGGGACTAATATCTCTATGGACAAAATGTCAAAATGCTTTTCTTCCCCACCCCATGGTTTTTGTTTTCTTTCTTTCTTTCTTTCTTTTTTTTTTTTTAATTTAATGGTCTTTCTTCACCCTCCCGTAAAAGAACTGAAAAGGAGTTAGGAGTTCAGGTTTGGTTTGGATAAAATCCTGAAATGTGGATGTGTCTCTGAATTACCTCATCGTCTCGGTGTGAGCCCTGAGCTGAACTGTGTCCTAAAATCCACCTCTATGAAAACAGTGAAAAGCTTAGTATAGGCTTAAAAGACATGGAATCAAAATTTGTCTTGGTATAAATCCACTCAAAACAAAATACAGATTTATCTTAAGAAATATATGTAATTCCCTTCTCTCCACCCCCAGTTTAAGCTTTTGACAGTGCTGCCCCTAACGTCTAAGTCCCTTCAGGACTTCAGTAGATGGCACTGTCACATCAGCTGGTTCACAGGGAAAAAACCATGTACAGATTATATTTTCACGGATAATGTATGCTTTTCTTCAAATAATCTACGTTTTTTTTTTCTCTAGATGATATCTGTGTACATCTCTTTGACTTTTCAGTGTAATAAGCCAACTATTTAAAATGTATAGAATAGAACAGCTGACCAATGAGCAATTTGTTGACATCTTTTCAACATTGTAGTACAGAATAGGACTAAACAACATGTTTTTTCTTTATAAATCCCTGGAAAACCAAACTGTTCATCATCTTTCTTTAATTTTTCTTTCCAAGTTTGTGTATTATTTTTAAAACTAGTCACATAATTCTCTTTTCAGCAGTGAACTGCTGTAATGATTTCTGTTCTATTTCAGTTTTTTTTCTCTTCTTAGTCTTCTTTATATCATTAGACAAGGAATTTTCAGGGAGGGGGTTGAGGGGGATGACAGGGAGGAAGGTCTCGCCTCCAAATTTTGGAAGTAACACCTTTAAAAACTCCTCTTCGATGTCTGTATGCATCTGTTCTGGCACACACATTTTTATCTGTTTCCCATGTAGGTAAGATCAACACTGTCTTAAGCTGACTGTATGCTTGCCAAATCCGTCATCTATCAAAGAACTGTAGCCTGCGGGGACCACAGTCCCTCACTGGAAACAGTGTTAGCTAGTCCTCAATCAAGCTTATATTCTTGGCAAATTTCTCCTGTAGCTATTGTTTTTTTGGGGTTGGTTTGTTTCTTTTTTTTTTTTTTTTTTTTTCCTGCTAAATTGTATGAGAACTCTGGCACATCAGCCAGAAATTTTGTCCAGCATCTGGATTGTATATTCAACCACAGGAAATCTGGTGGAGGGGCAACAGATTTTTGTTCTGTTGTGTAGTCCTGTTGGGATCACTGTCATCTTGGTAGGTGGATTTAGACCAATTTCCCATGATTTGATCTCTGCTGACATGCCAAGGCTTTTTACCTATGAATCTGTAAACCAAGCTAATTTTTTCTTGGTAATCAAGCATTTGCCCAGTTCTCCATGTTCACCTGTGACTTGGCTTTGCATTTGGAGCAATCTCCTAACAAAGCAGCATGTGGACTTTTGTGATGAAGAGAAAAATAAAAAGGCATTGATTTAAATTAACTCTTCATTTCCCCACACATGAAAAAACTGGAGACAGACACATTCTGAGTATCAGCCAGGATGCTGAATATGCAGTAAAACTGTCACTACAAGAGATCCCATCTGTGTTCTGGGCAGCAGATCCACCAGCTTTTCTAGGAAATCTTTGGAATCTGGGTCAGGAGTTTGCAACAAATTGCTCCATTTCTCCAATATTGCCCTCACAGACAGTTTGAATACTTAGAAAATTGCGGTTTCCAGAGTGCGGCTTCTCAGTACTAGGCTGAAGAGCAGCAAGATGACCACACCCACTCTCTCCTCTATTCACTTACTTCTCTTTCTTTCAATTTATTTCAGCATTGATTCTGAACTTCCAAGAATGATGTAAAAATAGGAGACTTTGAATGGAGTATCTGTGATGCAGGGTAGTCAGATGTTTGCTGCAGCACCGCAGAGCGGGGATGGCGATCTCAAACGACCTAAAGGAGGGCTTTGTGTGCTCAGCAGCTTATATCTACGGATTAACCATTTTCATTGGCCTACTGCAAAATATCACCCCACCACAAATTTTGCTTGCTTGGTAGTTAAAAGTATAATTACAGAATTTAAAATGCCAGAAGACAGGGGTGTCATTTTATTGAGTATTGCCGTTTTGGGCCTGAAATGGTCTTTGCCGTTCGAGACCCCTCAAGCACGCTCATTTCGGGCTGCTCCCCGGCAACGACCGGCGATCCAGGCCGGTTCTCAGCCGGCGCCCCAGGCTGCTCTACAAAGCCCTGGTTCCCGGAGCTGCCTACGTCCGAGCGCACCGGGACCACACGCAGCCTCAGCTGTGCCCAGATACACAAAACGGGTTTTCAGGGGTAAACCGCAGGCTATACAGCTTTTCCCACGGTGAAAA
>NW_008593528.1:0-2767 GCF_000691845.1 Merops nubicus | reverse complement strand
GGTCCAGTCCGAGTCGCAGAGACAGTCCCCGCAGCTGCACTGCCCGTGGCCTGGGGGACAGCCCGCAGGGTGTCAGGGACCTCCTGCCTGGGATGCTCCGGGCCCCAGAGCCGCAGCTCCGCCTCTCTGGGAGCAGCCAGGCAGACCGGGCACACAGGAGAAGCTTTTTCTGCTGTCCTCTTGGTGGGACACAGCAGCTCAGGTCAAACCTCAACCTTCCCCCTGCCTCCAACACTCCTCTTGTTCCACCCAGGCAAGGAAAAAACTGCCAAATTTCAGGCTGAGCTGCCCCAGCTCTGGCAGGTTGGCAGCGGGAGCTGGGGACGCTCAGTCAGATCCATCTCTGAGCTAGTCAAGACTTTCAACCTCAGATGGAGTCAGGACATCTGGTGGAACCCCCCAAACCCCCCTCGTTTCCCAGCCCCGAGCCAGGCAGAGGAAGCCGACTGCTGGGAAAAGCCAGCCAAGCCCTGCAGGCTCGCCAGGACTGCTCTCATCAGACAGACAGACAGACGTGCTCCCATCCTGCCAAAGCCTGGGGCTGTTTGCATTGTGGTTTGATTTCGGCTCAAAGACAAGAGGGGCTGAGGGGTGGAGATGCCACAGAACCGGCACACACCGACCTGAGCCCGGGGGGAACGTGGGGAACACTGCTCCCGGGGGGAGGATTGGAGCAGTGTCCCCACGAGAGATGGATGTGTGACCCCCTTCAGGAGGAACTGGGGCTGAGTCACAGGAAAACAGAGCCACGCGGGGTGACAGAGCGTGGAAACAGACGGGCAAGGCTGGAGAGAGGCGGCTCAAGGGGCCGGGACGGCTGCCAACGGGGTCAGCGGGGCGGGTTAATTAACAGCTCACCCGGGCCGAGGGCAGAGCTTCATCAGCCTCATCATTGCCCTTCCTCGCTCCCGGCTCCCCGAGGGCACCACTGCCCAGGGTGGGGGAGTTTCCACCTTCGGGCACCCGGCTCCCCGAGGGCACCACTGCCCAGGGTGGGGGAGTTTCCACCTTCGGGCACCCGGCTCCCCGAGGGCACCACTGTTTCCACCTCCATTATCTGCAGGCTGTTGAGATAACAGATCAACCCCCGCAGCACAGACCTGAGCCCTGAAGCTGGGCTGAGGGGCAGCTGGGGTCCCAAAAAAACTCAGCTTGGGGATGTCAAGGAGTAGGAACCAAGTGTCAGCTGGGCAGGAGGTTCCATCTCACCCAGGCTGGGCTCTAGCAGAGCAGGATCAGCTTTGGCCACTGATGTTTTCCTGGGGATTTTTGGGCACACCAAGGGCAAAGAGGGGCTTTTTTAGCCTTGCCTGGGCTCAGAGGGAGGCTGGGGGTAGGAGAGAGGGTGGCTACACCTCTCTCATTCTCCCCGGATCACTTTTGGGGTGCTGTACTCCTGGAGGGGATGTGCCACAACTTCATGCCCCAGTCCTGGGCACAGTCCCCTTCCCCCCCCCTTACATCCCCTGATAAATCAGGGTATGGGGCAGAGTGCTGGGGCTCAGCCAGACCTCCAGCATTTACTGGAGATGTGGGTGGGATGAGCCCTAGATGGGGATTCCCTGGCACAGCAGGACATGTGAAACCACTCTTGGGACCTGGGACGGGTGTTTTACAGAGAAACTCCTTCCCCAGTCCCTGGCATGGGAAGGGTACCCGAGGACCTGGTCCTGTCTCCCCAATGCTGAGAGCAGCAGCAGCAGCCAGGGAAGGAGTGGGAGGCTCTGGTAGCACATGGAAAAAGATGAATATTCAAGAGGGTTGGTGTCGTAAGACCAGCAACGGGGAGGATTCGCTTCCCCAACTCCTCTGCCAACAGGGAGTCTTCAAGAGCTGGGTGGAGAATAAAACTTGCCTCTCCCCACCCCACGCCCTCCACCCTGGGGTTTCCTTCTGCCGAGCAATTGGTGCGTCAGGGGCTGTGATTCAAGCAGAGTCTGGCTGGTGTCTGCTGTCTGCACCCTAAAGCTGCTTCCCTGGGTGCCCACCAGCCTCCCTGCCGGTACTCCTGAGTCTGAGCAAGGACCAAGGTCTGCTTTTAAACCTCTAGCCCACCACCCTGCCACAACTCTCAGGCACAGAAGGTGATACCAGGTGCCAAAAAGGGAATAATACCCCCTGGTATCACTTAAGACCATGGCTGGCACAGGGAGAGCCACAGCTGAGCAAGCCAGAGGTGGGGACAACGCAAGGAACAAGCCCCCATATAGCCAGTGTCTCCCTCACCCATGAGCTGGCGCAACATGAACACCCTGAGCTGCCTCCCTGAACTGCTGGGACCTAAACCCCAAGTCCTGGATTGGGGTTGAGATATGGATGATGTCCACAACCAGGCAGGAGAGACCTTCCTCTTGGTGTTCTCTCAAGGCCTGGCCAACCTTGGGTGAAAATCAAGAGGAGATCCCCACCAGGAGGACCTGCCTTCAGAGTTAACATCAGGTGCCCCACCTTTAGAGTTAACATCAGGCATCCTGCCTCTAGAGTTAATATAAAAGCTGGCTCTGCCTGTAGTGACTGGGGGAGCTCTACCCATGTAGTGGATACACTACGTGGGGTTTCTAGTTATTGGAAGGGCTCCCCAACTGTCCGCTACAAGTAGAGTTCCCAGTGATGGTGGGACAAGGTCAAGACCAGGACAGAGAGGATTATGTACATAATGATGCTTTTCCTTGGCAGCTACTGTATGATTGGAATTGGACTGATGACCTGACCCAGTCGTAGACTGGCTGAGGCTGGGAGTGACCCCAGAGATCATCTCATCCAACCC
>NW_008593527.1:450-683 GCF_000691845.1 Merops nubicus | reverse complement strand
TTCCCCCCCTTAGTGGTTTTTTTTCCTCCCCCCTGGGCTCTGATCTTTGCCCAGCCCTGAGCAGGGTCAAGGTGCAGGAATCTCTCCTGGGGAGTCCAGCTCAAGGTCCAGGGATCTCCCACACTTCCTGGGGTGTCTCCTTCACCACCCTCGAGCCCCACGGGGACTTCTTGAGACCAAAACCACCCTGTGGACACTGGTGAAATGGATAAAAACAGAACAAGAGCTTCCCC
>NW_008593527.1:0-382 GCF_000691845.1 Merops nubicus | reverse complement strand
GCCCTGGTGGTGCCGCCGAAGGAGGAGCTGCCCCCTGGCCCTGATCCCACTGAATCTGTGACTTCCAGGGGGAACGTTGGTCCCGGACACTCCGGTTCCTGCCTGGGGGTGTTGGAGCCTGCTCAGGGCAGGGTGTCAAGGAGCTTTGGGGGTTCTCTGTCTGGAAGGTGTCAGAATCCTGTCTCCCTTTGGAGTTGGGGGTCTTCCCGTGGGAGGAGGTGGCCCCGTGCTGGCAGGGCTGGCCCCCAGACTCCTCAGCCCTGGCCTAAAAGGCCACTGAGCACAGAGGTCTGTTTGCCATGCCCCAAAATTCTGTCAGGGCTTGTCCCAGTGTGGCTCCTGGCCACTGCTGCCGATAGCCCTAGAATCCTTCAAGGGTTCC
>NW_008593526.1:358-24290 GCF_000691845.1 Merops nubicus | reverse complement strand
ATATATATTTATACACATATCAATAAAATCAGCCTTACAAAAACGTCTAATGCCTTGCTTGCCCAGCTGAAGGTCCTTTAAAAGCCCCTTTCTGCACGTTCTTGGCAGCTTCAGAAAATGCCTTCTTTCAAATTAGGCTGTCCCACATCACTGTCCCTCCTTGTATTCCTTCAGAATACAGTTTTTAAGCCCTCCCCTTCAGTAACCAAACCTAAATTAGTCTAACATCAGGAGAGGCTCATACAAGGAAAACGTATCAGACTTTGAAATACTGTCCCCCAGGGAAGTTGGGGAAGCCCAGTCATTTAAGGATGAATGGATTGGCCTATTCTGGGACAGTTGGAATGATGGGCTAGCTGAGCTAATATGGGTTTTCCATTTCTAATATATCTGACCTAAACTTGGACTGTCAAGACCCACCAACGCAGGCAGATATGCTTTCAAGGAACACACCAGAAAATGAGGAACAGCATTTTTGGTAGGCAGACAAGTCATAACCACAGGATCCCTGGACATTCAGTTGTGGCTTTTTGTCTCCTTCCCTCTCCAACTTCTGTGCTAAGACACTTTGCTCTCCAAAATTAGCAAGGACTCAGGCCTCCTATTTCTGAACTGATGTCATCTTGCTTGGGAACTTGGGAAACAAAGAAAGAGAAGAAACTATGGAAGGAACATTGAAGAAAAAAAGTGGTGGAAGATCAATGTATGCCTTGTTATGGTGAAGGTCTGGAGTAAATTAGAACTATCACTCCAAGTAGGAAAAACAAACTTTGGATTAGAAACATGCATATTAATGTTCAGACCTAACTATTTTTTCCCCCCACTTGTCATGACCTGCAGAGTCTAAAAAAATACCACTTAGTTTTTATGGTGATTGTTGAAGATAAAAATTATTCTAAGCCTAAATGTGTATATTTTTTTTTTCTTTTTCTTGTGCATTTCAGTTTCTGTCACCCACATTCTTTGAGGAGTATCTGTCACAGTAGTTTCATCATTCTTCCCCTCTGAAAGTTGGGCTTTGAAAAGAAACAAACTATATAAGTTGTGTCAGGGATAAGATGGGATCCTTATAGGAAAAAAAATACTGTAGGGTCACTCCAGCAACAAATTCCACTCATGTCTCCCCATCAAAAGTTGTATGTTGAGTAGAGAGAGATCCAGTGTCAGAGATCTGGCATAATATCCCTTCAACACAAGTTAAATCAATGAGTGCAGGAATTATATAGAATGAGAAGACTCTTCTTAGGGGAAAGCAAGTTTCCAGTACACTGGAAGCTGGTTTGTCCTTAGCAACATGTAACACTGGTCGCAGCCACCCTTCTCTAGCTCATTTCCTATAGGGCTAAACAGCAAGGGGATGTGAAATGTGGGAAATGAAGGGAAAGCCTCAGTAATTGCTCTCCTTGGAGATGAACACAGACCAGGTCAGTCCTGGAGTTTAATTTTACTGTAAGGGATAAAATCCAGGCTGGAGGATAAGGAAGGTTTGGGGGGGTAAGTAATAAGGTGTTCACCTAGGATTTTTTTACTTACATTTTAGTTCAAGGGGTGGAGAAAACTAGCCTATGCATCACTCAAAATCTGTGAAAGCCCATGTTTTTTGAGCTGCTAAGCTCAAAAATCAGTCTGTACCTACCTTCTCTGAAAACCCATGTACCTTAAACATGGCAACCTCCATTTTGTCTCACTTAGGATTTGGTCCCTCATGGACAGAATTTCCAACTTTCTGACTCTGGTAAACTGCTTTTGTGCTTATTTATCACTGCAATCAATTCTATCTCCTTACACCACCATTCACACTAATACTTCCCAGACATTCTTCCGTCCAGACTTTCCTTCTGTCTCTTCCTGAGTGCAGAAGTGCAGGACTTGTCTTCCTTCTTTCTATGGTCTACCTGCTTGCTGGTCAGAATAGGATGCCCAGATAGGCCCCCAGAATTCCCTTACAGTCTTTGTCCAGTTGTTTTTAATACAGCAACATTCAGTCAAACAAGCAAGCAAATTCTCATGTGGCTCTTTCATTGTAGGTAGCCACAGCTCCTGTGGTTTAGACTGTATTATTTGTATTATTTCTTGTGAGTTTGCTGGGTACATCTTCTAGGAGAGAGTAAGGGCTGCCATTTTCTGCCTAAAACATTCATTGGATCTGTTAGGAGATCTCAAATGGAAGTTTGAGTCTCTGAGAAGTAAGTAATATTCCCTAGCCCATGAGGTGCTCTCCTTCAGTGCTCACCTATTAACTCTTCTATTCATACCCAGGTTCTTTTTTTTTGTTTTTTTTTCTTTTTTCCTGTGTGTTTAATTTCACAAGCTTAGTAAAGTCAAGCCCCATAATTTCCTGGGGAAAAAAAACGACACAAGAGAGTGAGGGTTATGACTTGAATTGTTAGAGATTCAATAGATCCTGTGTCCTCCCTAGAGCCTGTGTCAAGTCAATGCTCTAGGTTACAGCAGTAATACACCATTTTCCTTCAAGGTCTCATTCAGTAGTAGAGACTAAGGAATGCTTCTTTTGGGATGAGAAAGGCTAATGACAAGTTGATAGGTCAGTAATTACAGTCCATGGAGAGGAGTCAATGGAATCTCTGTCCTGAGATACACGTCTCCAAGCCCTGAGTCACGAGCTCTGACTGGTGCTCATCTAACATTCGAGTGCTTTCAGTTAGTTGATACTAATCTACCTAAACATACCAGTAAAAGCACAAACCTTTTCTGCTTGGGCTAGTTGAGCTGCTGCCTTGGCCTGGAGGAACAGCAGTCACTAGCTTCATCCCTGCCCATCACAGCCTAAGCCACCTTCTCCAAGCCAACATATATAACAAATCACAGCCTACCCTAAACTGATGGCATGGCAGTGGGGTGTGGGGGGTGTGTGTACTGTGGTATACCTCACACCCACACTTTGGTCTTTTGGCACTGGAAATGCACATTTTTGCTGCTGTGATGAAGATCTGAGATCTGAGATGGTCTACTGTTCAAGAGCATCTCCTTTCTGTCTTTCCTTCCCTGTCTTCCCCATAGTCTGCAAAATGGATTTATTTATGGTGTACATACAGTAATGTGCTTATAGAGAACACAGAGGTTTAAGCAGCTTTTCCTTGATGGCCTTTGATTCACTGAAATTTACCCTGGGAAACGTTGCAGTGGTGCCTGATTTACTCCATCCCTCCTCCTGGTGCTGTGTATTTCCCATACCATGTTCCTCAATATTCTTTCTGGCAGATGTGCAAAGAGGGTGGTAATAAAAGCCCATTTGTATGACTTAAAGTTCATTGCCTCTACTCCAAAGCAGTGAAAAACTAACATTTAATAATTCTGCTTTGCAAGCCGTTGTTATTTTGATAACACTTGAAGCGAGCAGCAGAAGTACTGAGCAGCCTCTGGGCAGGGAAAATTAGCAAGGACATTGTCTTGCCTGCAACTGGAAGCCTCTTGAAAACAAGAGTGGGTTTGAAACCGGAGGCCTTGGGAATCAATAGATGATTGTTTGCATGTGGGGGCCACAAAGTGCCACCGCAGCTGAGGGTCAGTTGGTCTTACAGTTACAAACTGCATTTTTCGGAGGCCTGTAACATGCCTGTTTCTATTTGCAGGCAGCAAATAACGTGCCACACAAGTGGTCTGAGAGCTTTTGTTTTTCCTTAAAGGAAAATAGATGGGATGAGGGAGGAAGGAATTAGCTGAGAGCTGGCGCTGCATTTCGAGACCCATGCTTTTATTTTTAAACTGCGTTTGCTGAAGTCCTGCTTAGCCTTAATAAATATCTTTCTCTAGCTAAATCTTTGATGTCACGCCTGGAGATTTAGCTTCACATCTCTTCCTCCGTTTAGAAGAAGCCTTTAAACTAAATATACATGCATCAAGCTGACGAAGTAGATGTTTATTTTATTTCATTCATTGAAGGCACAATCCAAAGCACACTGCAGTCAATAGAAGTCCAGTTAAGGCTTTAGTGAACACTGGACCGTGCCATCATGAAAAATGTCTTTTTTAAACACATTCCAGAAGTCAGATGGGCCAATATTTCAGCAACATTTCCTTACCTATTCTAAATTCCTCCCTGTCAACACAAGCAGGGACTTATGCCCTATGTTTTGGATTGGTTATTTTTTTGTTAATCTTATTTTTACAAAGCAAAACTTACTAGGTAGATTTTCTGGCATCAAACTGTGCAACAGTCAAGACACTTTTATCAGTCTAGTAGGTGATCAGCAGCACACAGGTAGAGATATACAGGTACAGGCAACAGACAGGCATAAGCTCTAGGTGTGAGTACAGGAAGGATGGATATCTTCCATTTTCCTCGTGCTATTATAGCAATTATGGATGGCTGCTCCTTGCACTATGTAGAAGGAACACCAGAGGTGCTGAAGGTCTGCAGTGTTGTCCTCCTCTGTGGGTCAAATCCCTGATTTATTTCCTCATCCCTCTGCTACCATTTCGTGTCAAGGTCCCCCTTCTGTGGTGGTGCTGCTCCCCTAGGACCGGTTGAATGGCCCTTCAACTATTCTCTGTCTTCAGATCCACTAATTTGGAAAGGAAAGGTTGTTTGGGGAATTAAACATTTTGCCTCTATCTCAGCGATACTACTGGTATAATACAGAAAATCTGCCGTCAGATACAGTGTATGCCTCCCCAGTAAAACTCAAGAGAAATCATGATACAAAATCAGTGGGATTGCTCAGTTTCACTCACCAGAAATAAGGATCATGTTTCTGACCTCTGAGGGTTCTGGATAGCCATATTTGCTAATATATATAGAAATATTTTGCAGTGCTCAAGCAAAAGCCACTATGAGACACATGCAAAGCTATTATTAAACTCTAGGATCCATATTAAACAGGAGCTCAATCTGAACCACCAGTGGATGCTGTTTCCCAAAACCAAACTCCAAGGAGAGAAGTTTTGCAAAGCAAACCTCAGCTCCATCTCTCACCTTGCTGCCTGTGTCCGTGGCCATGGGACCCGTTGGCAGTAGGAACACGCCAAGTGGGCTTGGAAAAGATGGGCTGAGCTGCTCTCGGCTCCAAGACACTTTTGCATCTCTTTACTGCACCATGGATTCTTTGTGGGCCATGCAAACTTTCCCACTGCAGCTAAATACATCAAACGGGCAGGGAGAGACCTGTAAAAGCTCAGTGCTCTGTCAGCCCTTCAGTGGCACGAGGAGGACACATACTGAGAGTCTCTGATGCTGCACTGTCCCTGCACTGCCCTTCTTGCTGCCCTACCTGCCTTACCTATTTGTTCTTTATTAAATAATCTGAAGAAATTCTCCCATCAAAGTCATGCAATTGTATTTCCTAGGTCTGTTCTCTTCCTTTGTGCTAGAGCTGCTTCCCCTGCAACAAGCAGACTTCAGTAAGTCTTTGAAAAAGGACAGTTGGATTTAATAGCATGCAAACCACATACAGAAGAACTGAAGAAAGCTAGAGCTATACACAAATAATAAATAAGGCTATTATTGTCTCCTTGTCAATCCAGTAAACAGCAAACATCCTCGGCATATTTTCACCTAATAAGCACCTTTTCTTCTTTAGAGCAAGCAAATTTATTTCATCTTCCTGTTACTTACTATTTTTCCCAGCCCCATAGCTGAGATAAGAAGCATTCTGCTCCTGTTGCTGACAGAGATAACTGAGGCAGGAGATCATAGACCAGCATTTGCCAAAGTGGCTAGTCACCAAATCTCCACTTTTTTTATCACCTGGGTTGCCAAGGGCTATGCTGTTGTTTGTTTCTGAGGACTTCAATTCACACCGTGGGCAGTTGGCATCCCCAGAAACCAGGCCACTCATTTTGTTGCCTAATGTCAGGAATAGGTGATGTATGACTTTGTCCTGTTGGTTTCTCCAGATGCTTTAGAAGGAGTGATGTCTGTATCCCAAGTCCTAGTGCAGTGTTCAGCCTCTTTGACCACCATCCAAAGCTGGAAGGAAGCAATAACACTGTTAATTTGTGTTCATTAGTGCAACCAGTAACTGAACAGGAAAATGTGGTTAAATGAAAACAAGGACTGGCAGCTTAAAACCTGTGATCCCTCCAGCCCCTGTGCTAACGGGGTGTGCTCTTCATCCCAACACCAGTCTCTCAGAGTCCACTGCAGCCTTAAAAACCTGTCCTTTCTCTCCCACCCTGCCCATGGTGCAGCCAAATTGAGCTGCTGGGCATCAGTGCTGATTCCCCCTTCACTTCCCACACTGTTTGTATCCCACTCAGCCAAGCCACAGGACTCCTCTCTGCACAGCATCACCTTGGGGAGAGCTGCACATTGCCTGAGGAAGAAGAAGGTCCAGGAGTCCAGGATGCAGAGAAAGCCTTGGAGGACTATTCAGTCATCTTCTGGTTTTGCAATACCTATCCATCCTCCTTTTCCCCCCTCAAAAATCTGCAAAAAAAAAAAAAAAAAAAAAAAGAAAATAAATTATTTGATTTGCCAACTTTAAGGTGATTACTGTTAGCAGAATCAGTTGTGAGAAAACTGATTATCAACATACTGTTCCTGATAGTTTCCCCGCGGGAGTAGCAGGCATGGAGCCTGCTCTGCCAGCACTTTAATCTCACAGAATTGAACCCTCCGGGGTGCTGTGTGTTCTCTAAAAAGTGCTGCAGTAAAACAATATCGAGGGTGCTAAGGACCTGTCTGGAGGCATTCAGCACCTGGCAAGATCAAGCTACAAGTCATGCCTCTCGTTCCTTAATAAAAATTGCTTTTGGGGAGAAAAAAAAAATAAAAAAGGAAGAAAAAAAAATTTTAAAAAAAAATCCCTCCCCAAAATATGTTATCTTTGAAAAACCAATCTGCCTTTGCAAGACAGGCTGTAATTGAATCCCAGCTGAATGCAGCTGCAGTTGGGGTGAGGTGCCAGCGTCATGAACAGCATTTGGGAAGCCACAGAGAACCGCAGAGCGGAGTTGCATAAGCTAAGAAGCTCTTTAAAATACACCCTCGTGTGTGTGTGTATGTGTGTGCACAAGTATAAATAAAAATAGGGAAAATTAAACAATCTGGGGCCAGAATTGCAGAGAAGATGGCGGCGGAGCCTTCAGCCTCCCCAACCCTGTGCCTCGGCGAGCATCCTGCAGCGCCCTGCGACGATGACCCTCCTGCTTCTTTGTTCTTCCTCATACCCCTGGTTCTGAGAGCGAGCCCGAGACTGTTTACTTCTTCTCCCCATCTCTCCGAGGGATATGATTCACACGTTTTCAGATTTATTCGAGCAAAATGCAATAAATACGCTGCTTCAATTTTAACCGCTGGAATGTAGCCAGGGTTTTTAATGAATCTGGCCTGTGCAATTGAAGTGGCCCAGGATCTCAAAAGCTCTGGGCACTGTTAGATTATACACACAGACATACACACACACACACACACATATCTCCCCCCACCTCCCGTTCCCTTGGGGCTCTCTGAGTCACATGCGACTGCAGGTTTTTCAGATTCGGCTCTGGTTAAAATTAGCAGAAGCTTTTATTATTCAAGAAGAGAAGGTTTCCTATCACAGCTGCTGAGAACTGCCATATTTTTCTTGGATTTGCTGCACCGACCTATTATAATTTGGCTTTATCTCTTATTCTTTGTTTCCCTAAAAAATAGTAGCAAAGTTGGGTCCTGTCAATGTTGAATTTTAATTAACAGTTCGTGAAGATCACTACATTAATCTGTAGCTGGACTATTATGGATTTTTTTTTCTCTGCAACTGGCATCTCTACGGTTTCAATCCTTTATAGTAATGTTTCGTAACAAGGTGCTGTCAGATCTCTGCTGAACAAGGCACTAGTTTTGCAAGCTTGAACAAAAGATGTATTTCAAGCAGCTGTAAACACCTTGGGTTTAGTTATCAGAGCAGGTGGCAAAGGGCTTTTACACCAAATCTGAAGGTATATAACTCAAGTGTGGTTATAGGAAGTCAACCACCAGATTCATTCAATGCATGCGTTTAAAAGGAAAACAAAATCAGGAAGATTAATTATGGTATAGTAAATATGGCCCATGCCATGGAACTGTAGAATCATAGAATGTTTGGTATTGGATGAGGTGTTTAACGGTCACCTAGTCCAACCCCTCTTACTAAAAAGATTGTCCACATCTTTCTTATAGGCCCCATTTACATACTGAAAGGCCCCCAGCAGGTCTCCCCAGCTGGAGCCTTCTCCTCTGTGGCTGCCCCAGCCCAACTCTCTCCTGCTGGGCTCCCAGCAGAGGGGTTCCCCCCTCGGGGCATTGCTGGGGCTCCTCTGGCCCCGCTCCAGCAGGTCCCTGGCTCTGCTGTGCTGAGGACTCCAGAGCTGCCCCAGCACTGCAGGGGGGTCTCCCCAGAGTGGGGCAGAGGGGCAGGATCCCCTCCCTGCCCTGCTGCCCACGCTGCTGGGGGTCAGCCCCCATCCCCCATGACCCCCAAGTCCTTCTCCACAGGGCTGGTCTGAATCCCTTCAACCCCCAGCCTGTATTGATACTGGGAGTTGCCCCAACCCAGGTACAGGACCTTGCACTTGACTTTGTTGAACCTCATGCCATTCACACGGGCCCACTTCTTGAGCCTGTCCTCATCCCTCTGGATGGATTCCATCCTTCAGGCATGTGAACTGCACCACTCAACTTGGTGGCATCCACAAACTTGCTGAGTGTGCACTTGATCCCTGTCATTGATGAAGATATAAAACAACACTGGTCTGAATACAGACCCCTGAGGGACACCACTTGTCACTGATCTCCATCCAGGCATCAAGCTGTTGACCACTACCCTCTGGATGGGACCATCCAACCGATTCATTACGCACCAAACAATCTATGGCTCTATCTCAAATTTAAAGAGAAGGATGTTGTGGGGGACTGAGCCAAAGGCCCTTCCGAAGGTCTCTCAACTCATCAGGAAGGTTTTGGCCAGATCCTAGGAGGCAATGGCCCCAAATTGTCACAGCCTGTGGGAACAGGCCTGCTCTGGTAGGCGTACAGAGCCACTGCTGGAGCTCCCCAGTTTCTGATAGGTCCAAAGCAAAGCAGAGTCATATTGCCACATGGAAAAATCAGAGAATGTCAATTCTCCTGTGCCTCCATCTGTGGGTAATTGGTTGAGCACTAAAATTCACAAGGAAAATTTTGTTTTAGAAAGATGATAAAGAGAACAAACAAAAGACAGGAAATTAAAATTTATGTAAACATAGTGGTTCCCAGAGCAACTATAAATGAGCCACATTGCATATATAGACGAAGGCATAAAAGTTAATACCATGTGCAGCAATACCATACCCTATGTAGGTACCTTGGGGACTGTGTTACATTTGCTACGGGACCCATCATTCTGAATGGTTTGACTTTTACGCTTTTAAAGCCTCAAACGTAACATTGCACTAATGCCAGGTGGGAATGGGGCATTTTCTGTTTATTTGTTTGTTTGCTTAAAAAGAGAAAGGGCCGTTGGAACAGAATAAGCCACAAGTCGTGTTTTTCTCTCGTTGCATGCCAGAGACAGAACTCACAGGCTTTGATCTCCAGGGATTTCTGAATAGTTTTGTTGGGAAAGTATTTCTCTGCACTGATTTAGGACCTGCAGAGTGAGATGGCAGGAGTGGAGAACAGCTCTCCTGTTGAGATAGGGCAGCCTCTGTTCAGACAATGAATTATAGCACAATGTAAAGCACAAGGCTTTTCCCTAAGTAAATGTGGGAGTGCAGAAGGGATTGACTTAGTGGTGTAAAAGCTTCAGATCTGAAATACCTAAACTCCTTGGAAACGTGCCTTCATCTTGCTCTTCTATTTTTTGCCACTGGTTATCCTGAGTTTGATTCTCTGCTCCCTGATGCAGTTGTTGACATCAGTAACATGGGTGTAAAATGTCACTGGATCAGAAGGCAGCCAGCATTCACCTTGCATTTGTATTCATGACTATACAAGGAAGAGGGCAGCAGCAGGTCAGGCCCACTGAGATCCACAGAGATTACTTTGTCGATGTGGGATGTTTATGTTCTGATGGGGTGTTTTATAATCGACTCTTAAAACTGTGCCGCAGCCTATTTGTTCTGGTTTCGTGGCAGAGCAGTTTGGAACATGGGAACTCTTGCGGCTTTCCAGGGTCACTTTTCTCTTTTTCTTTTTAATTACTTGCCTGGGAGCAAGTGCCTCTCCTTGCTGTCCCACACCAGACCCAGCTTCTGGCCAAAGCTTGTCCTTTGTAAGACCATGACACCCACATGCATCACAAGACCTCCTGAGAACACCCCTCTCTCTGTCCCCTGCTATTGTAGACTGACCTTGGCCAACTGCCAGACATCCACCCAGATGCTCTCACTCTTGCTCTTCAACACAACAGGGGGACAAAATAAGGTGAGAAGACTCATGGCTAAAGGTAAAGCCAGCACTTGATAATTGCAACAGGCAAAGCACGTGCTACCATTGCCAGCCTGTGAAGGCAATGCAATGAAAGTGTCTGATCTCCAGGGAAAATGGGAGCTACAGGTGGAAATAGGTGCTGCACACCATCAAGGTGCACTGGTGCAGTGAAACCAGGGCTTGCACCCCTTGGTCATCAGTACACTTGCTGATGCCCTCATCTCCTGGTGGCTGCTCGTCCAGCTCTGTCCTGGCAATACAAGGCCAGGATGTGTGGTACTGCCTGGAAGGCTCTGCCAGCTGTTTCTCCAACCCCTGTTCTCCAGAGATGCACTGCTGCCACCAGTCTTAGCAAGAACCCCAAGGAGGTAACTATATTAGGGAATTGGGTTGGGGACCAGGAGAGTGAAGCTGCATCTCTCACTGACCTCCTGTGTGGTGATGGGGAGAAGCTTTTCCTGTGATTCCCATGGCCATACCTTGACTTCTCAAAGTTTGATGTCTGCATCTCAGCGAGCCAATCTGAGCACTTCCAGGGGCAGATAATTGTACCCACACATGTGCATCTAGCCCAAGTGGAGCGAGGTGACCTCTGGAGATGTCTTCTGTTGATCATGTAAAGTCCTAAAGTAACTTAGTTTGGACTTCATTGAGTGACTTGAAAACATTTTGAGTATTTCTGTTTCCCACTCCACTTCCTGTACTTCTTTTCCTTTCTCTGTTTATGTTGTGACCCATTTCTCACTTTTTATGTCTACTGTGACTTCTGCAGTGGGACCCCAGACTTCACTGAAGCCAAAATCTTCATCTAATTAATAATAATAAAAAAGGAGTGTGATACGCTCTTTGTGCAAAAATTTAATTTTTTTTTCTAATTCCTGTTCAGTTCAAGCAGCTCATTTCTCTTGAAACGCAATTGAAATGTCATTAGTATTTTCATTAGCGTGATGACTGATGATACAAGGCAGGCAAGTAGATTTGGGGGCTAGGCTGATAAATTTTCATGACGTTTTTTGTAAGACTGTTCTAAACAGATCAGAAGTCACATGCCAAGTGGTTTCAGGTCATTTAAAAAAACAGAATACTCTTTTTTTTTTTTTTTTTTTTTTTTTAACTCCTGGAATGAGAAACAGCCACACAGCTATACAGAAATAGCACAACAAGTCCTGAAAATGCCCAGCAGTTGCTGAACACTTTTTTTTTTTCTTCATTGAAACAGTTAATCTTCATCAATGAAGATGTTCTAACAGTGCATCTTTGGCATTTTGAGAGGAGGGTTTCTCCTGTCTCTGAGGGTTCACGTCGCTAGATGAAACAGGCCTGATGTTTGTGGGAGGAAGAAAAATTCCTGTGGAAAAACCTAGCTTAAGACCCAACCATAATTTAGGCTGCCTTTAGAGGCTTTTTTTGAGAGTTTGAGCTGGATTTAAGTGATATATGTGTGTAAGCCATCATGACGGTTTGGGTTCCAGAGCCTTTTCCCATCACTAAATGAACAATGAAGAATGGATAAACAAGAAAGGAGAGGAAATGTTAAGCTTAGTTAGTTGTCTAATCATTCTGAGACATTTTTCTCTCTTTGCTTTGAGTTAGCTTCAAACATAGATGAAGAGAATTATGCACTTCAGGTGGCTTGTTCTTGTGGATAAGCTGTATTTATTTCATTGATTCCTTCTGTGCATACTTGCAGTTACAGAGCTGTGCCCCATAAGTTCCTGTGTTTTTCTCTCACCTGCTATTTTGAATTACTGGGCTGCTGGTTTGGGTTCTTCTATTATTATTATTTTTAATGCTCTGTTTACTAGGAGAAAGAAAAGAATGTACTCCCTTCTTTATAATGTCAAGCAGAATACCATTGCCATGGAACAGAAAAAGAAATATTTCCAATTTTCTTTTGGGGCAATAAATCCACCCTAAAGGATCATGGGAAATTTCCGTGGGTTTAAATTTACTGCCCATATACTTGGATGCCTTGCATTGCATCCATTTTGCTTCCCAGTCAGGAAAGAGTTGACAAGTCATGTCTGTGCTGCTCCTTCGTTTGTGACAAGGGGATATTTACAAAGAGGAGATATTTCCCTACCCACAAGAGACTCAGGCACAAGCAAAAATGAAGGCTTAGGGCTCGATTCTTTTGCCCACACATAGTTGTCAACTGTCATTTGAGATGCCTAGGATATCCTGCCTGGCCTCCAGCTGCTCTTGCAGAAGGGCAGAGGTCTTGCCTGAAGCCCTTTATCATATCTGCCAGCCTCCCTCAGATGTTTTGAATACCTCAAGGCATTTCAAATACAACCAGGTGCCTGTAGAGAGCTTATTCTCCTGGCCCAGGGATGCACCATCCACATTTTAGCCTCTCCATTTGAGTAGGAGGAATTTAAACCAGAGAGGCTGTGATTTGGCCAAAGAGTTACAGAGGGAGGGTGGATCCTCTCATCCAAATCTGAGTGTCTACAGCATAAGATTGCCATGTGAGTGAGGTTTCTTAGCTTTCATTATAGTCAGAAAAAGTTTAGCCAATGAAGCCTGGGAAGTAATTAATCTTGTGGCAGTTTAGACATAGCTCTCATGTAAACACGCAGATTGTGGCCACCTAAAGTTAGTTGAGATGAACCCCTTATTTGCTTAGTTATTTTAAAAAAAATATAAAAAAGGTCATCAGGAGTGTGTGTGCACAAATCCATAGATTTATTTTCAAATACAGAATTAAAAGTACTGAATCTGATCGGTTTTCCCAGCAGGAGAAAGCAAGGCCTGAGTGCCTTTTCATGCCCAAATTGATAAATAAAATCCATGTAGACTTATTCCTCCCACAATTCTAGTTTTTCTGCAAAGCATCCGAGGCTAGCTTTTGCAAATAATTGTCTAAAACTGGGACCTGAACCTATAGGTAAATTTATACTGGGACATGGAGTGCTGAGCAAATAAAATATCAACTTAATTTCAAGCATAAAGGTTGGAGAGACAGTGCTTGTTAGCTTACTCAAGTTCATTGTTTTCCCCCTAGTTTGATGGCCTGACCAAATCTCAGTGGGTTCAGATTTTCAGTAGGTTCAGACACTGTTAAATCTTTCCTTTTGGGTGATAAAATTCTGCCACCCCTGAAAGGCAGTCATGATTAAAGAAGATCTCTGCTTGTATCATCTTTGCTCCACCATAACACTGTCTCAGAGTGGATGCTTAAAGGGAACATATTCCTACCCTGATACATCTTTCTGTATTTTGTCTGTCTGGTGCTATAAATAAGCATACAAGGCTATGGGGAGAGAAGTTCATTCTTCTGGTTGAAGAACCTAAAATATCCTGTTTTGGCTCCAGTCAATGTGAAAACTGAAAACAGGCTTGCACCAAAGCTGTGCAGAAAAGCACTCTGGAAATGTAGGGTGGCTCAGGCGTAGATGTGCAGCATTCAGGTTGATAGCATAACTCCAAATGTCAGCAGTTTAGAGCATTTGAAGTTTTCCCAGTATGTTCTTTATTCTGTTTCGTGTCAATCTGCTTTTCACACATGTCTGTAATAAGTCATTTCCCTCCTCCAGCTTCTCTCCAATCTATTCTTTGTCTCCTATTTCCATCTATTTCCCTATTTCATTCCACTTTGCACTCTTCACCTCTTTAACCTTTTCTTCATCAGTCAGATCCTTTCTTGTGTCTGTACTCCACAGAGGCAGTCTCTGACCTTATTACATGTGGTCTCTCTGCCATCCTTCTTGCACTGTTATGGGAAGCAGTCTCCAGCAAGAATTTTAATGAAAACCACTCTCAATAAAGTATTCACCTCAGAATTTTCCTTTGAAAAAGATGTAAAATCCAAAGATTATACACTAAATTTTGTATCGGAGAAATGGTGCATCTCTGAATCTTTTAATTCAATCTGAGGGAAAGGATGAACTTCAAGAAAAATTCTGAATTCTCTCTTTGTTTTTTCTCCATTCACAGTAACCCTGAGCACTTAAAATAAAGCCAAACATTGTACTCTATTTGACCATTTTAAAATATTTTAGTTGTTTTCAGAATGCTATTAGAATAGGTCAAAAATTCAAGTTCAATATACCATTATGCTTGCTAACTATTAAACTTCCTTGTTGCTGAGGTTAATTGGCAGTAACACTTCTGTACCTATGCATCTGTTTAAATAGATTTCAGTTTTCATATTGCAGTCAATTACTGTGGTTTTAGGAATGGAAGTTAAAAAAAAATACCCCACATCTATTGATCTGAAATACAGAAAAGGAGAGGAAAGAGGAACAATGTATGTGCTCCCAGTGTGCGTTATTTTTCATCTCTGGTGCTGATAATGCAAGTACTCATTTTAGTGATAAATCAGCATTAAAGTGGGATGAATGGACTCAGATATTAAAACAAAGCCAGCATGAAACCTTCTAAAAATAAAAACTCCTCTGTTATAGTCTCCTAGATTGCAGAGTATATGGGGACTTCTATTAAGTGCTGAGATTTTACTTCAAATGTGTGTCATACTCAGAATATTTCTCATTGTATGAACTGGGACACAGCTTATTACAGATAAAAAAGAGAAATGAAATGACTAGCCTGCCCAGTAGGGAGAACACTAACTGAGAAGTCAGCAGTCTTGGATGCTTTTATAAGCTCAATGACTTTCAACCCATCTTCTTCCCACCTATCCCTAAGTGCCTACCGCTGTGGCTCACCCACCATCGTCTGTGGCTGTGGTGAGCAGAAAGGTGTGGATCCTTCTGGGGACCAGTTCAGATATTACTGGACTAAATTTGGTGGTGGAGGTGCCTGCCTAGTCCTCTTGTTTTGCTTTTGTCTAACAGTAGAGGTAGCTGAGTTTGAGCAACATCCCTAGCACTGTTTACTTTTCTAAGACAGACATCGCCACTAGACTAACTAAACTGGTCTAATGCAAATATAACATTTCAGTTAGAAAGCAAAAAAATACCAGCTGAATTTGTGTGTTGTACAGATACTGTCTTTTGCTGAATGTGTACCCAGGGAAAAGAAAACCTTACCATTTCTGGAGGAACACAGTGCTGTTTTTTCTCAATGGAGGTGTGTTAGTCGCACTTGTTCAGCAAGATATTTGGTAATTATTTTGCTAACTTCTCTTAGATTTCATCACTTTCTGTACACTGGATGTGCCTGAAAAATGACTCCATCGTTGCACCAGCCCAGCCATTGTGCCTCATTTGTCCTCCCCACACTAGCAACTTGACTCTTCTGCTCATGCTTCATGCCAACACTCTCCTACCAAAGCTGTCAGTGCCCCATTTAATCCGTGATAAATACAAACTGCTCCCAGCTCCATTTGCCTAGGGAATATCAGCCCCTATCTGCCACATTTAAAAATGATCATCCCTGTTGTTAAGAAAAACAACAACTCAAAACACCACCCTTGACTTTTCTCATTACTTACAGACTGAAATTTCCCCATCTGTCTTTCCTCAGCTGTGTTCTCGAGAAAGAAATCCTGCCTTCCGTTCTCTTCCTCCCCAGTGAGCACATCCTCATCTACTATTACAGCTCATCTCAGTGTAACTACCCATCTCTAGGTGGTTCCTTGCTTTTAGCTGCAGGGTCTTCTTGTTTCTGCCCCTCAGTATACCTAATGGCTTTTTATGCATTAAAAAAGAGCCTTTAGCTCACTCTTCCACCTAACCGTCCTCCTCAAACACTTCTTTTTCATTTCACTTCTTTCAAAGATTTTAATTTTTCTCCTTCTCCCTCTGCAAGAGAATTTAGTTCTTCTTCCCTGTGTATGAAATGATTCATTCATTGAGCTGTTCCATGGCAAATTTCATTTCTCCAACACCATCGGTCTCTGTCCGTCTCTCTTCATTCTGTCAGTCTCCAAAAAGTGTAAACTGTAACTTTATGCTCAGCTAAAAATTTCAGGCTCTAGGCAGGACAAGTCTTTGACTCTGAACCCCTTAGCAACACCTTCAGCTTAAATCCATGTTCTCAAGGCCTGGAATCCTGGAGCCTTTGACTCTCAATTAGTCCTTAGAATCTTCAGGCGTTTTTCTCATTAAATTTTTTGGTTGCTGTCACTCCCCCATAACTAATATATTCTACTTTGTTCCAACTTCTCAAGTGGAAATCCTCACTTCACATGTTCTTCACTTCCTATATGATGAAATTGGGTGGGTTTTTTTATGACATTTTCAAATCCAAGTCCCACTCTATTTGGAAGGCTAGGGGCCTGGGAAGAGCCTGCAGAGGGGTTGGAGGAGACACTTAGAGCCCCTCTGGGTCACGGTACTGAAATATGAACTGCTCCCACCAGCTCTCTTAAATCCATTTTCATCTTTGAGTACATGAAGGACTGAACTTCCATACATAGAATCATAGAATCCTTTAAGTTGGAAGGGACCTTCAAGATCATCGAGTCCAACCATTGAGCCATTAGGGCTCTAAAGTCCTCTGCTAAAACAGATCAGAATCTGTCAGGGTTGGAAGGGACCACAAGGATCACCCAGTTCCGTACATCACTTCATCTCCTGTGTCTGAGGCTACACATAATTTATTCCTCAGTCTCCTGACTCAAGCCCCGTCCATTTTCATGCTGGCAATATGCAGAGGAGTAGGGAAGGGAATGAGATGGAGGAACCATGAGTTTTCCTGCACCAATACAAGAAAAAAGCAATCCCAAAGCAAAACCAAGAGGCAAAGCTCGAGACTTTATCTCTAGTAAGTCTAATTCCCTGCAAATATAGAATTGAAACAGGCAGGAGATTGCCCTTTAGAAATTCCAAATTACAGCTGATCATCCTCTTAGCTGGAGGGGCAATTGGGATTTGAGGCTAACCATCATCATGATGAGCAAAATATTGCTCCCTTACCCTTTCCTCCTTTCAGTCTCATAGTTCTTCCACTGATAAAGCTAGCAGCTATGTTGTTTTCAAACACTGCATGTCATCGTAGGCTGCAGATTGCAGCAACCGACCGCTCCACGCAGTCCTGGGACCCACCTCCCAAAAGTGGAAGATGATCCGAAGCCTCTACAGGCAACCCCACATCTGTGTATAGCAGAAGCAGCTGCTCTGCCTTGCCTAAGTAACGCCTTGCGAGGCTTCAGGTATGCAGCAGTTGCCACTGTGCTCCCTGTCAGGAAACACAATTATCTTCATAAAGAAGTGAAGAGGAAGACTTGCCCCACGTTCCTTGAACTCGGGCGCAGAGATTCACCCAAGTAGAAAGGAATGGCAAGATGCATTTAACCTCATTAGTTTCACTAGGGCTGACTTTGTGCAATCCATCAGCGTACGGCTACATTAGGGGAACTAAACTATTTCCACATCTCATTTGCATAATGGATGGGATGTGAAATGAGTCCTACGGAAGGGAAGCACCCTGGAGGTACTAAAGTTTATCACAATATGTAAGAGTTCTTTTAGATCATTGCGTTAAATTTCTACTAACAAGATAACAAATTAATTGTCTGTATTACTGTACTAACCCAAAGCGGATGGAGTGTACGGTTTCGTCAGAGGAAGGCAGCTGTTTGAGACAGCTTGGTGGTGATAGGAGGAGGCAGAAGAGATTAGGATGTCTCCCAGCATTTGCGTGCCATGATGCCAGCCCTCCTCCTGCCCCTTTAAGAAATCTGGCTCTTCTCTAATCTGATGTTGGACTTGAGCTTTATTAGTGAAGTGAGGGAGAATGAGTAAATCAACTGTATCAGACAAGCCTCAGGACATCTGGAAATTGATCATTCTGCAGAAATAAGCACTTTGTGTTTATTAGCTGGGAGTTCATCACTATCGCTTCTCTTTATCCAATTCCTAAGAGATTTCAAAGCTATCATCATAGCATTAGCTCTTCTGACTGTGCTACTGCAGATAAAGATCAGAAGATCTATCTAATGATGGCTTTCGTGGTCTCCCTCCTTCTTTCTTTAAAGCTATCCTGATTAAAAAGAAGAAAATAAAAAAAAAAACAGGAAGATAGCTGGAATGAAATAAAGCAGTTTCTATGTCTTAAATTTTTGCCTGTTGGCAATGAGAGGGGTTTTTTTATTATTATTTATTTTATTTTATTTTTCAGGAGCTTGATTGTATTCAGGGGGACACATCCTGTAGAATAGAAAATCCCTGATAGAGGACACAGAATTTGAAGTTTCTAATGTGGTGGTGGAAAAGGGAGAAAGATAAAAGAACCTAAAGCCATAAAGCAGTGCTGTACGTTGAAAGTACAGTTATTTTTAAATGATAATACACGTCAAATAGAAGCCAGGGAAATGAATTCCATAAGTTAGAAAGGTAATAATATTACTTTAAGAAGAATAATCACTTTCCTTAACTACATTTATCACATAGTAATTCACTTCTCCCTTCTGGAATACGATGCAATGCCAAACTTTTGACAGATTTATTTAAAATCAGCCTTAAGAAAAGATTCATCCAGATACAAGTTTTCTTTTGGTTTTTTTTTTATTCAGAACAGAGGAATTATCAAAATACAAATACTATGACTAACTTGGTGGTTAGATGTGCATTCCTGTGCAGGTGCATTGCATAGCTACACTGTGCAGAAAACTGCACTACTGGGAGAATCTACACTGGGAGAAAAATCATTTGTAAGAGTTTTCCGATAACACTGGTCAGAGGCATAAACAATTTAAGTACAGCTGTGGATTTCCAGAGATCTATAGGGAGTTTGAAATCCAGTGCAATGCATTCTCTAAGGAAAAATCTTCCCTAGAGGAAGCCTCACTGAGATCAATTTTTATCAGCTGATTTTTCTCTGCTTTAATGAACATTTATTATCTCTTTGGAACTGGGATTTAGGGAGTTCCAGCCTGGGTGTGCATAGTGCTAGATTCTGTACACAAATTAACGAAGAAAAGGTGGAATATATGTACTTCTGTATAAGTACAAGATGAGAGAAAACAGATGAATGCAATAAGCAGTGAGCATGATTTAACAGTAAGGTGAGGACAGTTAATTAATCCATTTGTGCGGAGTCTAACACAGTGAAGCTCAACCACATTACTTGCAATGCAAGTACTTAATAACAACAACAATAATGACTAGAACTCTAAAATTAGTGTATTAATTATAAGTCAGAACTCAGAAGTTGCTAACTAGTCAATGAAGAATGCCATTTTATTTTTTTTATCTGAAGTATCAGGGGACCCATAAATCTTTAAGAAAATGGTGAGTTTCACATGCGTGTTGTGTTCCAACATACACAGGCTTTCTGCCAGCCTGCCCTGAACTGGAATAGTGCTTCTCCTGATTCACCTTTTTACTTATGATATTACATTCTGATTAGTTATATAAAATGACACTAACATTATTTTAGGTTCTTGATAATCTTCATGTCTGCCCTCACTTTTGGAACTGTCCTTTCCCTTTGCCCTTTGTCAATAAGTGAATAATCATCTATTTCCTCCCTGCTTTGATCCCTGTTGCTCACCTTCATGTGAACGCAGTGGTGTCTGCGCTGACAGTAGGACTTGGGAAAGTTAAGATACAGGTCTTTCATGGGATGAAGCAGGCTCTGATTTGGGGGAAATTAACAGAGAGATTGTTAAAAAATAGAAGACCTTCATGCAGCCTTTCAGTACCTCAGGAGGTCTTGCCAGAAAGCTGGTGACAGACTTTTCAGCAGGCCCTGTTGGGAAAGGACAAAGGGTGACGGTTTTAAGCTAGAAGACAGCAGATTCAGACTAGATATAAGAAGAAACTTTTGATGCTGAGGGTGATGAGCCCCTGGCCCAGGCTGCCCAGAGAGGTGGTCGCTGCCCCATCCCTGGAACCATTCCAGGTGAGGTTGGATGGGGCTCTGAGCAACCTGCTCTAGCTGCAGATGTCCCTGCTCCCTGCAGGGGCGTTGGACTCAGTGGCCTTGAGAGGTCCCTTCTAACCCAAACCATTCTGGGATTCTGTGATTCTATGCAGTGCACAAAGACCAACAGACAATTGATAAATAAGGTCTGAATCCAGCCACTCATATACATTATCTGTTCTCTCTCTGGAGCAGCAGCAAAGAATGAAATACACTGGAATCATGGATGTGTGTGTGTGAATTTTAAGCTCTGGCTACCTCTGATGAAGTTGCAGATTATTTATTTTCACCTGATTCAAAGGTGGATGGAACTTGAGGGTGGAGCTCTCTTCTAGTAAGGCATTCTGAACAGAGCACCCCAAATGAGAAGAAAAAGTCAAATGAAAGGTGAAGATGCTCAAGGGATAGACCTCCCGTTAGGGAAGTGTGAACCACAGCCTTGTGAGCAGATTGCTACACCTCCGTGGGTTCCCAAGGGTGCCCCCAAGTCTCCTTCTTCATTTTTGGTATCTGTGAAAGAAACCTGATGATTATTCTTTAATGGCTGCTCCAGATCCATAAATTTCTCCTGTTCCTCAATTTAGATGAGAATTTCAGAGAGGTGAGTGATATAAGGCTGAAGAAACCAAGTGCCTAAAACAAAAGACAGATGGCCAAACCCATGATTCACCCACAATGAGGTGCAGTTGGGCCATGTAGACTTTGAAGTAATTCATTACATTTGTGTCTCTTCTGTAGGGGGAGGATTTTCCTGAATGATTTGTGTGACCTTGCTAAACCCAGATAGGTGGTAATTGAGCAACAACTACTTCTTCAGAAGAAACAGAATAAAAATATTGAAAATATTGACTCACCCCAAAGGCAGTAAGCAGCACTTTGGTCTTTGACCTTTAAGCATCCTAGGGTAGTCAATAACCTGGCTGTTAGATGCTGTGCCTGCCACTGATTTTGATTTGGGAGTAGTTTAACCTTGAACCAAGATCCAAGTAACCACGGCAACAGGAAGTCGGCCTCTCCATCCAAGGAGTGGGAATCCATAAATCAAGGTCCCTAATGCAAACACTGTGTGCAGGTAGAGATTTGAGAGGATAAGTGGTTTGTGAGGGATTACCTTTGAAAAAATGTGAATGACTATCCCTTGATATGTTGAAGCACAGCTTCACAGACTGGTTTTTTTTTTATCAATAGAGGTCAACAGGTTACAGCTGCAGGTTTTCATATGGCTCTTTATATAAGCCCTTCAGTCTAATTAGAACCAGATGTTTAATTTACAATTAAATTAGCATTATTACATACCATATGCACGTGCATATACGTGTGTATTGCTACGTTCACCCATATATGTGTATTTCTTGCCCATAAACAACATTTATGAATAAATAATGTTAAAGCTCAAACTTAAGCACTACGGAGTGGTGAAACCTTGGTTTTGCATATGTACAGTTCCATGGTGCTGTGATCCTATAGGCGTAATTACCTGGTCAAATATCCCCATTATTCTCTGAGACATCACCTTATTCAACATATAGCACTCACTTAATGAACGGCTATTTGGCAGTTGGATTTTCCTTTCACTATTCAGTGTGTGCCGTCATGTCTCATTTATTCCACATTTCTAAGCCTTGGTATGAATAGATGAATGTTTCATGAATGTTGGTAATTTTATTTTTGCAGCACTACTCTTGTGATGAAGAGTGTATTATTGTTCTCATTTGCAATAGACCAGCTGAGCAGGGAGAGACTGAAGTTGAATGGATACAATTTGAGGTGTTTAATGTTTGATTTTGAGGCTCTGGAAGGTCCTCTGCATATCTTCACCAAGCTATGACCTGTAATTACATCTCGCTCCTGACTATTTCTGCACTCAGGGCCAATCTCTGTTATTTCTCAGGCTGTGATCAGGTGACAGGTCCATCATTACTCATGTCTCAGACTGGCCCACTCTGTACCCCCATGTTTCAAACTCCTCTCACCAGTGCAAGTCTTCTGTGCCTGGGTCTTTTGGAGATCCCTTACACAGTTTCTAAGACAACCTGATACTTCACGTTTCATGTGCAAGGGACAAAAACAGGGACTGTTGATAGCAACTCCACGCTGCAAATACAAGGAAATGTTTCATATCTGGAGAGGCTGAGAGCAGCCAACAGACGTAGAAGTTTGTGCAGCAGTTTCTGGTTCCATTCAAGGTCTTCTTGACCTTCTGGGAATAGTATCAGGGTACTCATGGGAAATCTTCGAGGAGCTACTAGGTGCTATCCAGGTGCAGCCAGGGATAGAAGTAGGGGATCACTGCTGCAGGGGACAAAGACCTTCATCTGCTGACCTAACCTCTTGTCCAGGGAGGTCTGCTGCTTGGATCAGGGAAATTGTAGTGACATACCAAACCAAATCAGAGTGGCAAATCAAATCAAGCAAAGGTGGCAGGAGACTTGAATGAATGACCAAGGAGCTCCTGAGTAATGTCAGAGAAAAAAAAGAAGCAAAAAAGAGGTTGAATTAGGAACAAGTAACCCAGAGAACTATAGAGACAATGTCCAAGCAGGCAGGGTTGGGCTTAGGAAGCCAAAGCTATTATCTGGAGTTGAATCTAGCAAGGACAAAACAAGAAGGACTTCTACAGGTACATAAGTATCAAAATAAGCTTATGGAAAATGTAGGCCCACTGCTGAATGGAATGGACACCTGTGGTGGTGAGAGACTGGCAAAAGACTGATACACTCATTGTCTCCTTTGCCTTGTTCTTTACTGGTAAGACTGGCCTTCAGGATCCCAGGCCTCTGAAACTGATGAGGAAAGGAAACTTACTCTTGATGGGTAGGAAACAGTTAAACAAACTGAATGTACCTAAATCCGTGGGACATCCAAAATTACTGAGGGAGGTGGTTGGTGTCATTATGAGGCCACTCTCCATGATTTTGGAAAAGTTGTGGTGGCTGGGAGAGGATCCTGAGGACTAGAAGAGAGTAAATGTCAGTCCAAAGAGGCAAGAGGAAAGACCCAAGGAACAGCAGGCTGGCCTGCCTCACCTTCATCAATGGGAAAGTGACAGAGCAAGTAATCCTGTAATGCGTTTCCAAACTTGTGAAGGACAAGAAGGTGATCACAAATAGTCATCATACATCTCTGAAAGGAAAATCATGCCTGATCAACCTGATGCTGCTTATCTCAACTTCAGCAAGACTTTTAATGCTCTCTCTTATAAGCTCCTTATAAACAAAGTGATGAAATACAGACTATTGAAAAGCTAGATGAGGTGGACTGAAAACTGAGTTGTGATCAGTGGCAAAAAGTCCATCTAGAGACCAGTCATTAGTGATGCATCCAAGATGTTGATATTGGGCCAAAAGTATTTAGCATGTTAATCACTGACCTAGGTAATGGGGTAAAGCACACCTTCAGCAAACCTGGAAAAGATACAAAACTGGGGAGAGTGGCTGATATGACAGAGAGTCATGTTGTCATCCAGAGGGACCTTGACAGGCTAGAGAAATGGGCTGACAGGAACCTCATGAAGTTCACCAAGGACAAGTGCAAAGTCCTGCACCTGGAGAGGAATAACTCCATGCACCAGTACCTGTTGGGGGGCTTGGAAAGCTGGAAGGAAGCTTGGCAGAAAAGGCCCTGAAGGTCCTGGTGGACACAAAGCTGACTGTGATCAAGTGCCCTTGCAGGAAAGAAGGGCAACAGCTTCCTGGGCTGCATTAGGAGAAGTGTTGCCAGCATATTGAGGGAGGTCATCCTTCCCATTTACTCAGCGCTGGTGAGGCCACACCTGGAGTACTGTGTCCAGTACTGGGCTCCTCGGTACAACAGACATATGCACATATG
>NW_008593526.1:0-256 GCF_000691845.1 Merops nubicus | reverse complement strand
AAAAGGTGACCAAGGGTCTGGAGCATCTCTGCTAGGAGGAAGGGCTGGGACAGCTGTGACTGTTCAGCCTGAAGAAGAGAATGCTTAGGGGCATCTTATCCATGTACAAATGTCTGATGGGGAAGAGTGAAAAAGATGGAGCTAGAGTCTTCTCATGAGTGCCAAGCGACAGGACAAGAGGCAGTGGGAAGAAAGTGGAACACTGGAGGTTATATCTGAACATCACAAAACACATTTTTATTGCAGTGATGACAGA
>NW_008593525.1:2411-2676 GCF_000691845.1 Merops nubicus | reverse complement strand
GGTTCTTATCTCCCCTGGCAATCTCTATCAGGATGGAGATCGGGCCTCGGTGCTTATCGGGAGCTCAAATCTACTGTAGCTGAAAGCAGAATAGAAAGGGAAAAGAAAAAAAAAAAAGCACAACACAAGAAAGAAAAGGGGAATTAAAAAAAAAAACAAACCCAAACCACAAGCAGGGCCTTGCAACTGGTACAAAAACATTCACTTCCAGTTAATTTCGGAAGGGGGAAACAAAAAAAAAAAAAAAAAAAAGAAAAAAAAAATA
>NW_008593525.1:1525-2320 GCF_000691845.1 Merops nubicus | reverse complement strand
GGCCCCTGCCACAGCCTCGCTCATCGGCCGGGCGCCCGCGCTCCCATCTTTGAAGTTAATAAATATAACAGGCTATCTGGGCTGGAGATCAGCTCCTGCTCTCTATCAGCCCCTCACATCTATCTACCAGCAGAACAAAAGACAGGAAAAAAAAAATAATAAAGAAAAAACCCAAACCAAGCACCCAACCACGCCAACCCTTACAAAGCAGCGACTGCAGGGAGGTTTTCTAGCCAGGGATGGAGCGGGGGACAAAAAGCAACTGTCCTCCCCGAGCAGGTACCCCACAAAATTAAATCAAGACACTCTCCGGGTGTTTTCACTGCTATCAGAAGCCACTCTCCAGATGCAATCGGCTTTCAAAGCCCCGCCACGCAGAGCAGGGGAGGGGAGGGATTGGTGGTGTGTCCCCCCCTCCATCGCTGCATCGCTCCAGCCCAGAACAGCCACAGAGGAAGAAGAAGGTGGTTGAAGCAGCTGGTTAAATATAGTCCGGTAAAAAAAAAAAAAACAAAACACCCCAACCCCAACCACCACCAAAAAACCCCAGAAGAGATGAAGCCCGAGCGAGCGAGCACATCGCGTCACCCAGGAAAAGAAAAACCAGCAGATAGCGATCTGCAGGAGGGTTTTTTTTTTTTAATGCTCCAGAGATGATAAAAAGGATCGACTTTGTGGAAACAGGTCCGGTCTGTACATGAGAGGAGTCTGGTGACGGGAGCCCTGATTCATGCATACCTTCCCTCGGAGCCGTCGGAGGCAGCGGCAAACGCCCCTCCCCCGCGCCTTCAGCCT
>NW_008593525.1:1048-1476 GCF_000691845.1 Merops nubicus | reverse complement strand
CTCGCCGCGCTCGCCGCCTCTAATGACTGTTTTCACGTTGACACATACAGGAAGGGTTCCAAGCTTTCAGCTTTTTTAATCAGTTTTGGCCATCGCCAGCGGCCTGAGATCAGCCTCCCAACTTTATCGTTTCTTCACATCTCTGCAGAAAAAGCAGCAGAGGAAGGAGATACGAGGCGCTGTCGCCCTCGCCGCGCTCGCCGCCTCTAATGACTGTTTTCACGTTGACACATACAGGAAGGGTTCCAAGCTTTCAGCTTTTTTAATCAGTTTTGGCCATCGCCAGCGGCCTGAGATCAGCCTCCCAACTTTATCGTTTCTTCACATCTCTGCAGAAAAAGCAGCAGAGGAAGGAGATACGAGGCGCTGTCGCCCGGCCAAGCTGCCACGGCCTTGGCCAGCCTTGGGTTTTTTTACCTCATCCACCC
>NW_008593525.1:499-959 GCF_000691845.1 Merops nubicus | reverse complement strand
CTCGCTTGGGTCCCAACGCTGCCGGTGTGAGGAGCTGGAGTCAGCAGGAGGTTGGGGCTTTTTGCCGAAATAAAGCCACGGAAGTTGGCTAAAGCTAAAGGAGAAAACTATCACCGAGAGAAAAAAAAAATAGGAGGCAGCAGCTGGGACTATTTTTAACTCTACCCGGGTAAAAGTCTAGCTGAGCTTTATCACCAGAGCAATCACCCCAGGCAGGGAAACAGGTAGGTGCAACTCAGCCTTGCAATTATTTCAAGAGAAAGATAAAGGGAGATTATCACATGGTGGCCAGCCTTCCCTATCATCCCATCTCGCTCTTATCGTCGACGCGAGGGGGGAAATAAAAAACACACACACACACAGACACCAGAGAGAAGCCGAGCTCAGCTTGTCACCAAAAAAAAAACTTCCAGCACTTTGCAGAATTCCTCTGTGCAGCCGGCACATCCCTGCCACCCCC
>NW_008593525.1:0-262 GCF_000691845.1 Merops nubicus | reverse complement strand
GGGCACGCATGGCTAACAGGGGGTCCCCGTGAGGAAGGAGGACCCCCCCGACGGGGTGAGGGTGCCGTACCCAGGGTGAGGAGGTGCTGGCACGGCTGAAGTACCCCGGGGGAAGCGGGGGGATGGGTTTGGGGAACCCCTTGCCCCGGCTCACGGCGCTGGATGGGAGGGAGGCAGGCGGAGGAGATAAGATCACAATTTCAGGCCGTCCCGACAGAGCGATGTTATCAGGATGGGACTTGCAGAACGGAATATTTTAAAG
>NW_008593524.1:0-1700 GCF_000691845.1 Merops nubicus | reverse complement strand
GGGGTCTCCGGCGGGCTGCCCCGGTGCCATTGTTCAGCCGGGCGCTCCCCCCGCCACACGTGCGCGGGAGCCACGCTCTGCCCCCCGGGGAAGGCTTCACGGGCTGCCTGTTTGCCTCTGGTTTCTATTCTGGGGGGCAGGCTCCCCGCAGGGCCACGTGCGAGGCCCGGGCGGGTTCCTGCCAAACACCAGCCCCAGGTGTCAGCCCCAGCAGTGCTTGCAGCCCGGGGCGGCGAGCGGGTGCTGCCCTCTGAATAGACCGACCCCTTTTCCAGCCTCTCTGAGCAAAACTTTCCACATCCTCCAAGTGTTTCACGCTGTTTTTCTTCCCAGCTGGCAGGGCCTGGTGTCCCCTTGGTACCTGCACTCAGCAGCTTTGCTAACAGGGGGGCTCGGGCAGGGGTGGGCAATGCTCCAGGTTGTGGGTAGCTGGGCCAGGCAGAGCTGTCGCTAGGTGCATGGAAAAGAGCAGGGAACTGGCTGGGAGGCCCTTGGGGACCTCGGGCACCTTGCCATCCTCACCCAGCTTACCTGGAAAAAAGCACTGCTGGGTGTGTACCACCTCTGGGTCGTCCTCTAGCTACTGCTCAGCGAGTGAATCTACCTCTGGAGACCTGACCCATGGCCTTTGAGGCATGTGGGGGACATTGAATGAGGGGCTGGGTCTGCTGTGCCACCACACTGGTACGGCCCTATGGCCCCTGGGGACCCCTGAGCAGCTCGTGCCTTTCCCCTGGGGAGCCCAGAGGCTCTCTTGCCCCTGTAGATCAGGGGGAGAAGGGTGTCGTTGGTGTGAGCAGTGCATGTGTAGCGTGTTGCCCTGGGGCACAGGGATGTCTCCTGGGCAGTGTTAGGGGGGTGGCCACTCTCCAAACCCACCGTGAGGGGTCTGTACCACCCTGCAGCGCGTGCAGCCAGCACCCCCAGCTCCAGATGTGCACAGCTGGGAGCAGAGCTGTGCACTGGTACCTGTGTGGGCGTGTGAACGCGCGGCGAAGGGCTGGTGTTTATTTCTGAACTGCCTCATTTCTCCAAGCGCTACAGCCAGCCCAGCAGGAGCCTTTCCCATGGGCTTTGGCTGTCCTGGGCATGCTGAGGTCCCCGGTGCAGTGACCAGCTTGTTTCCACCCTTCTCCTCTGCCCGACTCATCCCTTGCAGCTCTTGTGCTCACCACCGTGGCACCAGGGCATCCCCGACCTTCCTGCACCTGCCCCTCTGTGCCTGGCTCTGGCTCTTTGTGGTGCCCCAGCCCTCCCAGCTTCTTCCAACGAGTACTCCTGGCCAAGGAGCCTCCCACACCTTTCCTCTCTGCTGCTTTCCCAGCTCTCCATCCTTGGTGTCTCCTCCTCTTGCTCCTGTCAGCATCTCCCTCCTGCCAGACTCTCCACCATCCCTTGTGCCCGGTAGAGTGCTTGGCTCGGGAGCAGCCTGATTTTCCTCTTGCTTTCCTCCCCAGACTCGTTGTTCCCTCTCGACATCAGTGCTGTGAAGAAGGACCACAGCTTCCTGGACCAGGACTCCCTCAAATCCCTGTGCAGGTAACCTTCCCTCACACCCCTTCACGGCGGCTGATGGCTCAGGGCGGCTGCCTGCGGTCCCGGGGCTGACGGGGAGGTGGGTGTCGTGGGGCAGCAGCTAATTAGTGTGCTGTGCTGGTCATTAGGAGATGCCAGTGCTCCCGGCAGGGCTGTGGGGGCTC
>NW_008593523.1:23643-39418 GCF_000691845.1 Merops nubicus | reverse complement strand
GGGCTTCGCTCAGGGCGTCCCCCGGCCTTCCCCCCGGCGGCCTTCCGCGGGGAGCCCCTTCCGCACCCCGGTCGGGATCCAGCCCCTCTCGCTCAGTTCATTTGTACAGAGCTGTCTGTCAACTCAAATCGTCTCGCTGCATTCCGAAACACCCTCCCAACAGCTGCCACTATCAATTACTCTCCCAGACAGCCCTGACTATCGGGAAGAGAACTGGAGCGAGCACTTGCCAGTTTTAATAAACTGTGTTGCCCAAGTCATTTAACCTGCTAGATTGCTGTATGCTGGGGCTGTAACAAGCCTTCAGCTTTTCAACCCAGAAGAAAGCAACAGCGGCAAAAAGCTGTCAGCTTGGTCCTCAGAATTAGCTTCCAAGGGTATCTCTTCCCCACTCTCCCTCCTGAAGCACCGAAGTTTTAAAGTAAAATATCTTGAAGTCATTTTCATAATGTCATGACAAGGAGAGCATCTCACATTTTTAACACAAAGCCAGCAACTTCTGCAAGTGAAGGGGCTGACATGCTCCACAACTTTTATGATGCACAAGATTTCAAGAGCACACCTGAGCAGAGACAGCTCCTCACTCCTTCTACACCCGAATGGACACATCCCATGGGCACTTCCCAGTGCTGGCTCTGTCCACATATTGGCCACCACCACCCCAGTGATGCTCAGGCAGCTGAGGGCTTCGGGATGTCCCGACTACCTCCAGGGTTCTGCACCCACCACTCCAGCTCAGTTCCTTACACTCTCAGCACGGTTACAGTTTCCCACCCAAAGGAAAACTCAAGCATGGCCAATTTACATTTACTCTGGTACTTTCAGGACTAGTAGGATATATTTCCTAATGAAACAATTATTTAAAATTAAAACACTTCCATCCAGATCGGCGTTTTCAGTTTGGGGCTCATGTATAGATCAAGATGTCTGTGCATGTTAATCAAAAAGAAAAGGTACATTGTCATTAGGATTAATTTGCCATATAGGAATCTTCACATCCACTAGAAAGCTTATTGGACTCTGCAAATCAAAAACAAGATTCAAACCACTACACTGTTTTCCTTAGCCAGCTAGGTAGATAAGAGCCTTTGTTGTGAAAGCTTGCAGCACAGCAAGATTTGCCCTCCTCTCCTAGAAACTGAGAGCAACAGCACTAAGACCTATGGACTTGATGCTGACTCGCTGCTTTATGGCTCTTAATGGGATGTTTTATTCCTAGAGATTTGGGAGCTTTCCATGCTCTATCCAGGCATGTTAGCTGTAAGCATGCATGATGACACTCCAAAGCTGCAGGAGCTGAATGAAAATGGGTGCCAAACACAAGGATTGGGGCCAGAGCATAAAGAAGAAGGATCACCATTCAAATCCCACCAAAGTAAGTCACATTGCATTTTCCTAGCAATGCTGCTTCTGGCAACATTTCAATGCAAAGCTGAAACTGGATTTGCAGCTAAAGCACCTACTGTGGATGCTGGCGTTGTAATGAGATTGAAAGTTTCATACAGGCTTTTAATCTAGGGCTACAATGGTGGATCAGACGCTGCAGGGTTAAAGCTCTTCACTGCTGCTCCTAAGCTGATGCAGGATGTCTAAAAACCAGTGACGTAGGAGCCACTCTATTGCCCTGGCCACAAAACATTACTAATAGTTATTTACTAAAGGTGTGCTTGTCATGTTTTGTTCTCTGTGCGCCAGCATATTGTACACCCAATCTGAGTGACAGACAGGCAACAAGGTAAATAAGGTATCAGAAGGACACCCCCCAACACAAAAGCAAGCAAGCAGCAATACTCAACTCCAGATATTAGCTTTTAAACAGACAAAACTGCTATATACCAACGAATCTTATGATTTTAACTAGTCAAACAAGGGCAAATAATAAACCATCAACTACTGCATTACAGGAGAAAATGTACTACTTTTGCTGTTTGAAATCCATATCGATTCCCATCTAGCCTGTGAGTGAGTTATTAATCACTCCAATTAAATCATGAACACAGGTCTTTACGCTGAAATTGAACCCCCACCAATAGATCAATAACTCAGACCTCCAAGAGCAATTACTGCTCAGCATAACAGAGCAGCTTGTTACAGACAGCTCCATGCACACCACAGTTCTCTCTGTCCTATCTTTAACAGGCAGTGCAAACAAACTGAAGGGGGAAAAAAAGGATTTTATAACCATTATTTTCAAAATAAACAGACATCTGCTTGGAGTTACCTAATCTTTCTCACATCACAGAGGCAGATCTGCCAAGGTCACATTGGAGACATGATTACATTTTTTCACAATTTGTTATTCTAGCAAAGCCCTGATAAGATTGAACTATTGAAGTTCACACTCTGGTTTAATTTCAAGAGGTTAAATGCCAAATCCTTTTCTTATTGCTACAAGGAAGGGATCTGCCAGGCTGCATAATACCCTGTGTGGGCTAAGACAACAATTTTGTTTCATCTGCACAGTCTTATGAAGGTTTTGATTTTTTTGGGGGTCTTGTTTTAAAATGACATCAGAGAACTCCAACCTCCCAAAGAATCATTTAAAGTAAAATCAGAGACTGTTCCAGAGGAGTGTGAATGACCTTTCAGACCTTCCAGCCTGGAGAAGTTAAATCAACGGCTGGCTGAGAAAGCACACTTGCTAACCAAAACCAGAAAAAGGCAAGAGAGAACATTCTCAAACACCAGATCATCTCTGCTGGGAACTGGAGACGATTACCCTAACCAGCCAAGCGTATGCAGGGTCACAGAAATTCCCATCTCTGCCTTGGAAGACAACTGATGCTCGTCCTGACGCAAGGAGAAGAGGAGCCGCCTGCGCCCCACGCCGCTTAGCTCCCCCAGCCTTTCTCCTGCACGCATCCTTGCTTCTCATCGGCTGGCCCCTTCAAGCAGGCCCCTGAGCACCATCCATCATCCCTCATTAGGGAAGCTATTGGCAGACAATTAAGTGGTGACGGACCCACACCACCAAGCTAATCAAGATGAGTTCATACCATCCCCTCCAACCTGCAGGCTCCTGTCTACCATGGGTGTTACATTACTGCTTCTTCCCCTTGGCGGCTCGCTGTTGGACATGTTGAAACAGCCTTGGCCAAGGCTCAGCATACACATGGAAAAATGACACCAAATGAGGCACAGCAAGAAAACAAGCAGGTAGAGAGCAGCCCTGCTGCTGGTATCTCGCCATGGCTCTCCACTGCCAGACGCCCAAGTAGTTTTTGCAAAAAGCAGGGGAGGGAAGGAAAGAGATTATTTATCCCTGCTGCAGCAGAGGCAGAAAGAGCCCAAACAACAGTATTCTTCCTCCCTAAAGGTCAGAGATTGTAACTGAAGTTAAAAAGATCAAATAGTTTTGTGATCTCTTGTCTGGAATGTGGTACATGCTACTCATGTGAACTACATCAGCTCAAAATCCAACATGCTATGCACATGTCCTGCAAGAGAGCTCTCCTCTGGTCTCTAGATGACCACGTGCACCAAATCCTGTGCTCCTGGTTGGATTTCCACACATTTTTTTGAGAAACACAGAGGAACACAACAAACCCTTTAACACACACATCCAAATTCAGCCCCCAGCTAGATGCATATGGCTTTTCTGGGCAGAGGAGAAGCCTATATAAACCAAAATTCTAAAGGCAAAGAATCCTCTTTCAGTTTTATCACTTCCTGAGTCTATAGATGAGGATAGAAAGACTCACATCTTTCCACTTAAATCAATGAGTGAGCATTACTTAGAGCAGAGAATTTCCTGTGACAGTGTGTGGGAACCCTTCTGCCCAGAACTTCAAGGCTAAGCTGCACCCATTCTGCTAGGCTTCTAACCAACACCATTCAAACCCACTGAGCTTCAACATACAACAGCAAGAGGATCCAGATTTGCTTGAAACCAGCTGTGATGGACCCGGCCTCCTCAGTTCCAAGCACAAAGCAGTAAAGGCCATCAAATTTCAGCTAACATCAGCATGAGCAAAAAGAGTTTCAGCTGAAGGCCTACTGCAGGTCCTGCTAGAGGTAGATCCTCTTTCATAGAAATAAGGTGGCCTCAAGCTGGCTGTGCAACACAGGAAGCCAGTGGACATCTTCTACAGGACCAGGCAACAGGGATGTGGAGGAAACATGGCTGCAAAGCAAACTTGTGGCTCTGGTGTAGAGAATTGAAGATGCCATGGAAGGAAACTCACCTGCAGAGCTGTGGCAAACCTAAGGAGCCACAAAACCTGCCCATTCACCACATGCTTTGCCCTACCAGACTCCCCTTTTTGGCACATTATACAGTGTTTATGAGGCTATGTGCTACACTTTGACATTTAAATTTTCAAGGATAAAAAAAGACAGCAGTAATAATTTCTATGGGGTTTAAGCCTGCAGTGGTCTTTGCTAGATGTCAGAAGACTGCAGAAAAAGTCCCATTGTGCCCCTGTGCAATCAGTATTTGAAGTGCCAAACCAGCTCTTCTGTCCCAAGAAAGTCAGAACTGAAAGACATAAAAGGGTGGCAAACAGAACTGTTTAGAAACCACTTCAGTAACTTGACTAACTTCCATACCTGCTGTTATAGTGAGAGTTGTAAGAATGTTTTTTCCTGCTGCAAGGTTACTCAGTCTCTGCTAAAAAGGAACTGAAAGGAGTGGCTCACCATGCACAAATTAGCAAAATCTTTTCTTATTTATTTGTTAATTCCAGCCCTCACGGCTTAGTAACTGCTGTCATATTAGTATTAATATGCTTATAATTTGGGAAAAAAATGCTTGAGACCAAGTAATTCTCAAGTGGGGCCAGCACTTTCCAACCAGCAGCTCCCTACACCCTGCAGCCTCTCACTGCCCTTCCTTCCTGTTCCCAGGCACAAGGGGCACTTACCAGGCAGATTCTCCCTTAGATTTAGTAGCAGCACATTGCTAGTCTAAAGCAGCACCTTTAGCTGTTACCAAATTGCCTCTGTTTTGCTGGCAATTAAGGAGTAGCACCTCTTTCCTTTGACTTTGTTGAGGATCTAAGGTCAAGATACATAAAAACTGCAAGAATTTTCCTCCTCCTATTTGCATGGTCAAAACCCAGCTCCAGAGCTGCTGGAATGGCATCTTAAGAAAAATGGAGGTATTGAAATTAACAGACTGAATACACTCAACGTTTCAAGTTGCCTCGTGGATAATTAAAATATTTAAGGGACAAGCTGCAAGTTGTTAATCAGGGAACATTTACTTGAATGGTGTGTACCCTCTGGATTTGGTCCCTATGGCAACCAAAGACTCACTCCAAAAGGATGCGCTCGAAGAAGCATGTCAGGAGCTGCCTCAATATTTTAATTCACAGAGTGAGCAATGAAGAAATACAGCTACTGACAAGCATGGCACAGGCAAAAAATGTTTGTAAACAGCATTAAGAAGCCACAGATGGCCTTTTGCTTTTTAAGATTGAAAAAGTCCACTCTTTCTTTAAACACACCCACTACAACGATCAAGAAAACTGTACTGTGTTACACATTGGGTGTTGAATCACACATATTAGCTACCGATAAAAATTCGTATAAGTTTTATAAGAGGAGGGTTTTTTTGAGTTTCAAACTTCTCAATCTTTGAGATATTGTGATTGCGTTTCCACTCCCCATATTGCAAGCTGTTGCATCAAAATATTCACAAAAATCTTTTCTGGTTCAACACAAACCAACATTGAGAACACAACAGCACGTGAAAGATGGTGTCAAGGCGTGCTCAAAGTGGAAGATGAGTGGGATGACTGGCTTCTCCTTCAAAACAGGAAGAGTGCCTTGGTATGCTACAAGGAAAAGATTATTTCACTGCACTGCAGAAGGCAAACTTCTTCAGCATGATCTCAGAGCGTGTGAAATGCAGCTGCAAAGCTCCTTCCAGCCTTCTCCTCTGACAAAGCGAGAATCTTCAATGGGCAGTAGAAATGTTGGAAATGATCTGCTGCCAGAAATGCTTGCAGATAATGTAAGATCTGGCATCTAGCAAGATCTAACAGAGGAATATCGTGTTGTGAGTTGCAATAGAATCACACCCTATTCATGGCAAGGTACTCTTGCATTGTGGAAAGAAGTCTCACAAGGCTGGAGGGTGCTGGATGGTGCAAGGCTGCTGGGGCTGCTGCAATGCCAGACGGAAAGTGCAGAAAGCCCAAAACAGTAACTCATGATTTGTAAACCCAAATGATTGCTCTTCACTCCTCTTCCTGTTGACACCTCGGAGTCCCTTTACACCCACCACAGTGGTTCTGCAATAGCTGTTAGGCACAATTTCTATAAGGCTGCTGGATGGAAGGGTTCCTTCAGCTCCAGGTTGCCAAGGCCATGGGAGACACCTGTGATTCTGACATGCATGAGGACAATTCACTGTCATGAGGGAGAGTCATTCAGTAGAGCATTTGTTACTCTACCAACTGACACATTAGGCTTTCTTGGTGCTGGGATTTTCCGTGAGCCCCAGCAGCACACAGCTCTATCCTCTCCCACTTCCCAGTCAGAGCCACAAGTCTCACTTGCCATGCTAGCCTCTGAGCTGGAACTGGGCAGGCACTGCCACAGTACTAACCTTCACCTTAGGCACCAAACAAGTACAGGCTCAGGCATCTGCAAGGATGATCACAAGAACTACTGCATGTGAAACTGCTCCACATTTTTATTTCAAGATTGGGTGAAAAAAAGAGACAAGTATCTGGGCTTAGCCTGCAGATACTTTTCCAAGACAGTAATTACTGCATAATTCATATTCTTGTTTTCACATGTTTGCCATATGTACCAACAATCCTACTGAATTCATTGCAAGTTTTTCCTTCTAGTCCTCTCCATGTCACAGTTTTTCCAAACAGCAGAAACACAAACAAGCAGGAGCCCAGCACTAAGCAGCAACTCAGGTTTGGCAAATTCCCGTAATCTCAAATTCTTGCACATTAGGAGGGGAAAGTGGGGTCCAACTTAATTCTTTTGACTTTCCACTCCGCATTAGCACAATAGACAACATATTTCCCTCCTTACACCTCTATCTACCTACAAGCTTCTCTCTGTGAAGTCAGAATTGAGCCTTTGTATCTCTACCCAAAGCCACCTGCTCCCCACCAACTCCAGATCACACAGGCTGGAGGAGTGCTGCCCTCTACATGAGACAAGGCTCATAAATAGTAAGTATTTGCAACTAATCGGAAATATCGGCACAGTCAGAAGCCATTTATAGCCTCCACACCCAAGAGGCTCACAAAGAAGTGGTTGTGATGATGCAGGTCCTCAACTCAGCCTTTCAGCAATAGTTTGAGACACCTTTGTTCATATTAAACTGGCAATTATATACTAGACCCTTCCTGGTAGGGGGAGGATTCCTTCTTTTAAGAAATATTTGTTTTAATGGATCCCAAATTGGTTAATCAGTCCAGTGATTACAAATGAAACGCCTCAGCTCTCAATGGGCAGAATCCAAGTTCTGGTGCCCCTGGTTTAATTTTCTGAGGACACAATATGGTTTTGGTTTTGAGGACAACACTCCCAAACTGCCAGTGGTTAGTTTAGGGCAACCAACTCCTCCCACATTAACATATTCATTTGCAAAATTTATCACATATGTTGCGTGCAAACTGGCTGAGAGTCTGATTCAGCCTCTAGCCCAAATATCTGAAAGTAATAAAATCCACACCATCCTCCTGATTCCTCACGCTAACACTGACTCAACCTGTATTTCCTTTGCACTATTGGTAGTGGAGAACCTACAAAGGTACGAAACAACAGTTCCTCCTCCCTTGGCTTGAAGTAAGAACACTAATCCCAAATCTAGCGTTCTGCCTTTCCACCATTATTTTCTGCTCTGACAAAAGGGAAATGAGAAGCCCTGTTCAGCTCTCAGATGCAGCTGCAACAAGGACCACAGATGAAGCTGGAGGACCAACGGCCCCTATACCAGAGCAGTGCAGGATTGGAGCACTTCCCAGCAGAGGAGAACCAGCCTGTCTGGCTGGGCTGTGGTGCATGAAAAAACATTTCTTGGGTATCTAACCAAACTGCCACAGCTTCTCTTCATCTTACAGAGGTATGTGCTCGTTCCCAGAAGATGGGAAGCAGCACCACTGGTCCACGGTGGCATGGGATAATTGTTGCATGAAAAACACAAGCAATAGTGGTTTTGTTACAGGCTATGCTCATGGCTAATGGAAATGAGTGGACTATCACACCCAAACTTATGATCGCTCCAACAACAGAAATAAGGCCAGGAGGGGAAGGGCACCCATTATTTCATATGTAGACAGGAGAAACAAGGACAATTATGGAATAAACCCTTGCAGACAGTAGGTGTTCCTGTGGTTTTAGAATACTTCTCCCCAGCCCTTGTTTTGCAGGCAGGCTGGCTCGGAGCTGGGCTGTTCCCACAGGGTCTGTGCTCCCCTGTGCTGTCAGGCCACCGGAGGCTCGGGGCAGCTGCTCTGAGCACGCTTCTTCCCACTCATCCATTAAAACCAAAGGCAGATTTCTCTTACATTAGATGCTGCACATTTCTGAAAAATCCCAGCCTCTTTGAAAACCAAACACAACCAAGAGTGGCAGGAAGGAAGCAAGGCTATTCCTCATCATGAAAGGAGGAGAAAAGCACCGAGGGAGCAGCCAGCCACACCACATCTCCAGGGACTACCGCTTTGCTGCATCCACAAGATAAATCCACCTTCTCCCCCTCTTCCCACAGCAGCACAGAACAACTCCCCTGTTACCAGTGCTGGATGCCAGTAAAGGTCTCCCTTTTCTTCCTCATGTAAGACATTTCCCACCCCTTCGTTTTATAAATTACCAGAACAGACATTTAAATGTTCAAGAGTAATCTGAACAGAGTATTCATGCCTTGGGCATTTTTATGCTCTACAAGGAGAGAAACAAAAGGGCCTCATTTAATACCTCCCTACAGCATTCCTTGTTCCTGCTCTTCCCCTGTGAATCTCCAAAGGCAAACCTGCTGTAGTTCAAGGCTCCTGCAATACTTCAGCACTCCCATCTCCCTTTTTAAGAGCAAGACAGGCTTTTAAACCAAACCTCACGGGCTGACTGCAACAGGTGGTAGGATTCCTTTAAAAGAGAAAAAAATAATTTCTAACTAATAAAAACATGAGAAAATTCTGATTCCTGTGGCACTGGAGTGGTGGGAGTCAGTCACAGGGTCAGGCACATCTGCTGCTTCTCTGTGCTTCAGTGGTCCCCTCGGTGCCCTAGCACCGGAGCTCCGGGATGGGGAGAACAAATGGCCTCCATGCACCTGCACCCTCAGCCTCAGAGAGAAACACTGCAGTATACTGAGGCTAGCAATGTAACTCAGATCTCTCTTCTTATAACTGACATGTGAAGGTGTCTAACCAGGAAAGGACCTGTTGGCAAAAGCTGAGTTTCCTGTGTGGCACCTGGAGACAGCAGCTCTCCTAGAAGGCAGGGAAAGAACTGCAGCCTTGGGACAGCAGCTACTCCCCACCTCCCATCTCCAGCCATGTCACTTGCCTCCCGTACCCCCTTATTGGCAAAACTGGAGAAGGGAGAGGTGACAAGCTGGAAAGGCATGGCCAGGGCTTGAGAGTGAGAATTCAAAGCACCCAAGCACCCCTGCTGTGCTGCTAGGGCTGCTCCGTGTGTGTAGGATTAGGATATGGTCCCCAACCCAGCTATGAGCAAAGGAGGCAGAGGAAAAGATGTGCTTTCTGCAGAGACCTCAGGTACTGCTCCTTTTCTGTATTAGCTGGCAAGCACAACATACAGAAACATCCATGGCTAAGGGGAAGTGCTGGAATCCAGGTTTATCTGGATGTGATCTAAGGGACGCTTTGTTGTGATGCAGCCAATGCAGTTGTTTCTTCAAGAATTGAAAGGAAAGGATATTTCTTCCTATGGAGGAGGACCAGGAAATTAAACCTGGACTTGACTCAGATCTCCCTCCTCTCTCATATGGGTTTCTTTCCACAGAGAGGGGGTGGTGGTGGTCTCAAATATTCTTCAAATCTGACTTCCATTTCTTCCACAAGTAATTTACAGAGAAAAAGGTCTGAAGTCCCTGCAGTCTCCTACAGATATGCCACATGCTGGAGCTCTGGGCCTCTCCCCATTTCTTTGTTTCTCCATATCACTTTTGCCTGTTCACAGCCTGCACTGAGGCCATTTCAAGATGCCCGTGCCCACCCCTCCCCGGGACCAGCAGCCAGTGATGTCTGCATGTAGATTTGGTGACATGCTAGTGCTGAGGAGTTTTTCAGCAGCCAGGCCCACAGCAGTGCCAGAAAGTCTATTTAGCTTGCATGTCTACAAAACCTGGCATACGCCTTTACACAGTCTGAAACACCACTGCAGTATTTACATCCTTTCCAAAGAACCACAGAAACATTTATCACTAAATGGTCAAGCTCTACTAGTCACATACCAGCACTGGGCATCCTGGAGAAGGACTGTATCACGAACAAGCGCCCACTTCAAGTATCTTTGGTGTATTCAGCATTTTGTGGCCTGACTGAATTAGCTTGTGACCAGAAAAGAGAACACTTTCTTCAGTCATGCTGTAGCAATGTTTTCTTCATGGCCAAACTTCAGAAATACTCACCACTCGATACCAAGGTTGGTTTTTCTAAGAGCTAGGGATCATAAAGTAGCCACATGTTTAAACAAGAGGTCATTATCCACCAGCTCCAGGGTTCAGTGCAAGCTTCTAAGCAAAGAGCAATTTGAAAACAGAGCTGTTAAAGCACTAACAGTAATTTAGACTAGTTGAAGTTTCTGTTCTACTGATTTTTCTGGCTAAGATTCATAGGGCTATCAAATTAGCATCTGGATATCTTGTCGAGGGGAGCAAAGTCAATAATCTAACAGGCCCATTTCATTTCTCTTTACTGCCGCAATTGCATGACTTCATCGACCTGAAGGCAAAGGACACAAGGACAATGCCCTACAGCAGGTGCCAAGCCCCTGTTTTGTGTGTCATACAACACAGTCCAACACACAAGATTTGAGAAACAGCAATCAGAAGGAACTGTTTCTACTCAAGATGCCATAATACCAAGGGTTCAACATTAACTTACTGGTTCCTGACACAATTAAACAAAGGGAGATTTTTCAAAGGCACAGAGGCAGCAAGAGATTAAGTGAGGGTTTGACCCAAACCTTTAAAAGCCTTGTCACCAAACAGTTCACCTGCACTTTAACCTGGAAGCTTTTCAGGACCAACAACAGTAGCAAATAACATTTGTTATTTAAATAAATGTGGCCTATTAACTCTTTGCAGAGAAATCTGCTTTATGGATTACCAACGTCCTCAGTCTCTCTGGCTCCATCTACCCAACATGGTAAGAAGAGAAGCTCCTCCACACCCTTCTCTCCTCTGCCTTCGGACAGTACATCATTTTCAGCATTGGCTTGTGCTGTACTCAGCACTCCATGTTGCCAGACTGGTCAAACCCGCAGATGGAAGGAAAGATGCCTTCCCATCCCCACCTCTGGAAAGACGCAGATGTGGTAGGAAAAGCCCTGCAAGCTCCCCTCATTCCCTTTGAAACACGAGGAGAACAGATGAGCAGCACATTTGAAATTAATTACAGCAAAACCTACTGCATTGTTCTCTCCTCCCCTTCCTTTTTCCCCTGACCCCCTCATCGCAGAGCTTTCACTGAAACCTCTGTGGCTTGTATATTTTCCTAAAGTCGCCGAGGCCAAAACAGTACAGCTGAGACATTCACAGAAGTCAAAGAAAGTGCAGAGCCAGGTTAGTGCACAGGGGTACAATAGTTCCTTAAGAGTGAGCGTCTCCCCCGTCCCCCTCCTCCCAAACCTTCCGTCTCTAATGAACCTTTGGTGTCTGTCCACAAAAAACAAACATCAATCAGGCAACAGGCTGTTCCTTTTCCCCTGTTGCTAGTCTGAAATAACAGTCATCCCCCGCTGGGCTGGGAACGCCACTTCCCTCTCCAGCACACATACGGGATAATAAGGGGGAGGCGAAGGAGGGAGGAAAACCCGCTCCGAGGTGCCAGAGTACACAGCGAGCCGTGCCTTTCAGAGCCAGAGAAAACTTGGGAACACAACAGCTTTTGATTCCTCCTGCCCCACTGGGCACGTTAATTATTTAACAGTCGGCCTGCGAGCTGGCGGCGGTGGCAGGAGGGGCAGAAGGGAAGTCGGGCTCTTCCCCACTGCCCCGTGCCGGGCAGCAGCGTCTGTGCCCGCGGCAACCGGGGCTCCGCACGCCGTGGGACAGCATCTGCAGCTCACGGGGCCCGGGGCGAGGGCACGCACCCTGCATGCTCTCCCCTCGGAGGCTGACCTTTTTCACTTGCCGCGTCTGGGGGAAGGGCGCTTCGGAGTTTATGTTGGATTTCGCCAGACTTGGAAATGGAGCCGCAAATCCAGCCGAGATCGGCTCATGATTTGCAACCAGGGCTTTCTAGGTGTCTGAAGCAACACTTTGGAAGGAGCGCAGGGAAAAGGAGAATGTAACTACATCTCATTTGGATGGAGAGGACTCACAGATGTTAGGAATATTTTTGATCAACAGCTTTCCTGGCACTACTTGTGGTGGAATCCACAACCTTGATGGCTAGCTGAGTAAGAAAGTGCTGGCAAGCTCCTGTCTCCATGCAGGCAATTTGCAACGCTGCCAGTCAATATTTCAGTGAAAACAAAATTGCAGGGATCATATTAAAAGAGGGGAAAAGGGAAAATAAAACTAAACAGAATCCACCCTTCCCTTTTGAGAGAAACTCTGATATGACCTGATGGGAAAGATCCTCCCAAACCCGAACGCACTCGTGGTCTGTGTAAGATGACACGCTGTGCTGGGCGCCCTGCCGCAGCACGCCATGGCCAGCCTGCCCGCAGCCACAGGAGCAGGCTCAGCGAGAAGTGACTCCACATGGGGACACCTGGGTGGCATGTTTAGTACAGGCCTGCAGGAAACGATGCAGAAAGAGGTTTATAGTTGTGTCCATTTGGTGGAGGAAATGTATGCAGCAGGCATGGGTCTGAGCTAAAAACCTGCACCCGGTCCTCTTCAACTGTTGGGAGAGGGGAAGGGATGGGAGGAAAGAAGAGCTTCTGCAGCAGTGTTTTCAAAATCAGGTCTGGATGGAGCCATGCTGGCCTATTTTAGTTTAAAACAATGGTATTCCTGGGGGAGACAGCAAGTGGTACAGCCCAGGCAGCACTTCTCACTGGACCAGTACTGAGATGGCTGATGCAGGCTCTCAAGAGCATCTAAGCTCCTGGTACAGCTCATACCACTACTTGGAGTATTTTTAGAGTGTCTCTGAATTACTCCTGCCTCAACGGCTTGCAAAAGGGTGCTCTGCTGCTCACAACCACTGGACTTGGGCCCTTGTCTGCCCTGGCCTCAGGACTAGGCTTTTCTGACTACCACTCCCTCCTGCCCGTGGAGAGTCTTCAGATGTCTGCTTAAGGCTGCTTTACTGCATGTACTGCTAGAATGACATAAAGGGTCCAGAGACTGGCCCGTAACGCAAAAATATTTCAGGCCAAAAGGTACGTTATGCTCAGAGAATTTGTTGATCCAGTAAAAGGTACAAAATAATCTGCTCCACTTTGCTTATTAAATTGATCAGTACAGAACATAATGGACATATTCTAGTTGTTGGTTGTAGGTTTCCAGCTCAGTTTTAAAGATCAGATCCATAATAAAAATAATGACAATGTTCATTATTGTATAAACATTCAATGCTCACACTGTAAATTTTTTCCTCTAACCATTAAGCCTATATTAAATCTGGTTGCCTCTGCAGAGCCTGCACTGTGAGTGGCTCTCACTGTGCCCAGAGAAGGCCAGCCATGTAGGAAAGCAACTGGCTGGGGACAGATTAGCTGTCAGGAAGCCAAATCACATAGTGCTGAGAAAATTAAAATGTTAGCTGCTTCATCCAACAAGGCTGGCCCTTTTCTGCCACCCTGCTTTGTGGATAGCTTCCCAGGGACCAGGCTCTGGCTTTGCTTCTGCAGTTTACCATTCATGAGTCAATGCAGTTTGAGGTGGGTTTGCAAACTCTGATGTGATCTTTGGCAATCCTGTCTGGTCCTACACTTCCCAAGGTGTCATGAGGACTTGTGGGCCTGAAGAAACAAACTCTTCTTCCATGGGTTTCACACTGTGAGACAAAGAGCATTTGGGAGACAGATCTTTCTCAAAACTGGACCATCAATAAAAATGGAAATGCAGAACAAACTAAGCAGACACCAGCAGCAGATGCAGCTTCATAGATGTCTGCTTATTACCCAACCTCACTCCAGCTGAGATTTAAATAGCCTCCTTTATGCAAAATGGGAGAGGGAGCGGAATTGAAGGAAACTGGCAATTACACAATTTTATTTCCCTCCTAGCCCATTCACTTTTCATCAGGTGGCTCTGTGCTCGCATACGAAAGGCGCTTGTGAGCTCTAAGTTAAGCACAAAGCCAGCTTGATACTCTCCTTTCACTGGGAGGAAGTCTCCTGAGTGCTTTATTGGATGCAGTGGAAAAGCACAGTGAACACATTATTTGATATTATTTTGAAAGCACTAGGAGTGCCTGAGAAAAAGGGACTTCCAGGCTGCATCCTCCCTCTTTTCCAAGGCTGCAACCTCTCCTGAACATGATGGTGTGCAGAAACAGATGACAAGGTCTAAGTTTAGCCCTGTTCCAGGACTGTGATCTGTAGAGATCCATCTGCAATATTCTTCTTCCTCGTCTTTGGAAACAAACTCCTCCTTTCTAAAACTTCTACCCAGACTCTAGGTTGACTGGTGAAGAACCCACCATCTCACAGTGCCAGCTGATGTACTTGGGGGCAATCAGGCTTTCCCAGCCTAGCTGCTCACCTTGCTGATACTGCTTAAGAATGTATCTCCAACAGGGCAAAAAGTTCATGTCCATTTCATTACAAAGAGATCTGGAAGTCTGACTATTCCCTTATGGACAAGCCTTAAAGAATTTATTAGTGATGAAACCAATATGTTTCTTCAGAAACTTAATAGGGTTCCATAAAAATTACTTCAATAACTTTTAAAATTTAATAGCGAATGAGAACCCTTCCACAGGCTTTTTGAACTGTCCGACAGAATCCCAACGTGGGGATATAATTCTGCAATAAATTTTGCAGGACGTTTAAAAAAAAAATATAGAAAGCTTTTAATTTCCTATTACCTCCTGCAAGACTTTGCCATCAATTTAAAGCAAATAAATGAACTAAAAGCACTGCAGTCACTTCTCTGTCCCAGGGATTTACAAGAAAATATTTACTGTTTGGAAAAAAACCCAAAAAACTAGAACAAGTATCCTTTTCAGAAACACAGACGCGCAACCACAAACATTATGGCAAGGCCTGCTCTCTTATGCCTTGGTGTAAACCTAAACACAGGCAGGGAAGTGAATGGGGCCAGTATGGCTTTCCCTGGCTGTGCCAAGCCCGGGAGCTGGGGCCGAACGCAGGGCGCAGCGGCGGCAGGAAAGGCTCACGCTGCGTGGGCCCCGGCGGCTCGGCACCCACGTAATGGGCTCCACGGGGAGCTGCCTTTGGCCCTCATAGCAGGAGAGATGGTCAGCAAAGGAAGGAGGCGAGGGAAGAGTTGAGCGCATGCGGGCTCGGCTCGTGCAGGAGAAAAGAGAAAATGGCAGGAACCCCGTGGGCTGAAAGCCAGCCCCGAACCTGGCCTCTCACCTCCCCTCCCATGGGACAGGCCCAGAGAGCTGCATCACTTGGAGCAGTGATTTTAAATGAAGCTAATTTAAAAAAAAAAAAAAAAAAATTAAATCAAAGAAAACAATCATGAGCT